>NC_044496.1:10901271-10938771 GCF_902362185.1 Chanos chanos | reverse complement strand
ATTGAAAGGACATATTCTCTTTCTATGACAGAGATATTTCATTTTGCTCATTCTTTTACTGTCTTTTTCTTATTGTCTTCAAGAAACGGCAGCATCTGAAGTTTGTGCTGGTTAACATACTTTCTCTTATTTTCCTTCTCTTCATTCACCGCCCCCACTGTCTGCTTCACACTAGCTTTAAAACAGCGCCGCATGCTCTAATTAAAAAAGATTTTAGCACCAAACTCCATTAGGATGCATATCAAACAGGCACCAAAACACTGTTTCCCATGCATCTTTTAAAGCAAGAATGGAATACTGCCTTTTAACGCCGCTAACTTCATCTATTACACTTACTGTTACATCAAATAAATATTTAGATGGAATAAAATCGTAAGATTATGGAGACAAAATGGTCTCTCAGGAAGAGAACGGGTTTTTTTTTTGGTCCTTTAAGAAAAAAAAAAAAAAAAAGAGTGATCAAAATCAACCCTCTTGCAACAATACACATTCAATCAAATCCCTCATAATTGTAACAGTAGGAAGTGCTTAGGTTTTCCACCCACAACAAAAGCACTCTGTTCTTCTGATGGCTGTTCTTTTTGCTCAGAGAGAGAGACAGAAAGGGAGAGAGAGAGAGAGAGAGAGAGAGAGAGAGAGAGAGAGGGAGAGGAAACGAAATTTCACATTCTCTGCATTCTCACACACTTGATTCTCTCTCTCTCTCTCTCTCTCTCTGCTGGGTCGTCCATATCATGTGTTTCCTGTCTCATTGTGGCTGGCAAAAGGAAAATTCTGTAATTGAGCGGTACAGAACATGTGCCCTACCCGCTCGAAGATGACAGATGGATTATAAAAACTTCAAAGGCGAGCATTTGGAGCACCAGGGGAGAGATGGTAGGTATTTGAACTATCATTCTTTACCCAAGAGACAATGACTGCCTGACACAGTGCATACATCAAGGAACAGTGCAACCACACGTACATAATCTCTCTCTCTCTCTCCCTCTCTCTCTCTCTCTCTCTCTCTCTCTCCCTCTCTCTCTCTCTCCCCTCTTCCTCCCTCTCCTATATATTTAACATCCTGTTATGAACAACTTTCAGTCAAGCTCAAAAAACAGGGAGGGGAGTGAGTCTGATGGTTTTGAGATGGAGGTTGGATTATAAACAATGATGAGGGAATGCTATGTTTCATCAGATTGCCCTCTGCTGCATTATTTTAGCTCCTCCTAACACTTTCATTACACCTTCATAACCCTTCCTTAATGTTTCATAGCAATCCCTTAACACATATATACCAATAACAGAACAAAGTCCATTACTGCTACAGTACAGTTAGGTACAATTTAAGGCCACTCCCAAAGTTACCTTTTTTATTCAAAAAAAAAAAAAAAACGAAAGAAAGAAAGAAAGAAAGAAAGAAAGAAAGAAAGAAAGAAAGAAAGAAAGAAAGAAAGAAAGAAAAAAGAGTATATTTGCAATGAATTCCATTTAATTGGTGGAATCCACTGAGGAGTGAATTGGAAAGCAGTGTACTTGATTCTTCAGAGACCGAGCCTTGGAGAGGAGAGAAGAAGAGAGGGAAAATGAGGGGAGGAGAGTGCTATCACTCTCTCTCTCTCATCCACTGGCTTCCTTTAGATATGGCTGTGATCTATTAAAAAAACATGGCCATCTGTCCAACTTCCTTCAGCACACAGGCAGCCGATGGGCAAAACTACTTTTAATAATATAAAGACAAGATGAGGGAGATGCCAAAGAGCACTCCAAAAACAGAGAGAGACAGAGAGAGGGGGGTGAGGGTGGAGAGTTGGGGGGGGTGAGGGGCGCGGGGGGGTTGGGGGGGGGTCGCTGAAGTTAACTGAAGCTAATCACAGTTGACCTCCACGGACATGCTGTTTAACCTGGGTTTGCACACAGTGGCCGTGTGGAGACAAGCCGTTCCAACAGGTCCTGTTAAACCTCCCCCCTCTCCCCCTCACCAGCACCGCTCCGTCAAATCAGCCACCTCACTGAGCCCTTTGGCTCTGAAAAAAAACCTCGCCCATTCACCAAATCCAGCAAACCACACTCTTTCTTTCTTACTTGAAAGTAACTGTTTTTATTTTTTTTTCCTTTGAGTAATCTAAACTTGATTTAGTACATGTAGTCAGTAGTGAGAGTCACAGGCATACACACAAACATACATACACACACACTTATCATCCACTGGATTTGCTTGACTGGTTGACACTGAGCCTTGACTTTGCACTAAGATGGCTGACCTTTGACCTTTCGTCAATGTGTGTGTGTGTGTGTGTGTGTGTGTGCGCATGTGTGTGTGTGTGTGTGTGTGTGTGTGTGTGTCTGTGTGCGTGTGAGAATGCATGAAGAGACTGTGTGTATGTGGGCATGTGTGTGTGGGGTGTGTGTGTGTGTGTCTGTGTGTGTGGTCACCCTTTCAGTGCCTGTCAGGATTTCTCCTCTAATCCTATTGGATCATCCCATCAGTGCTTAAAGGCTGTTTATGTGTAATGGATTCCATCTTTCTCTATCCTCCAAACCTCCCTTTCTCTCTCTCTCTCTCTCTCTCTCTCTCTCTCTCTGTGTGTGTGGGTGTATGTGTAACTTCATATAAATGATTAAGATAGACAAGAAGAAGAGACAACGACAGAGTGCATCCCTCATACACATTTTCACATTTTCAGACATATGACACATATTTACTTACGAACTTGTTAAGTGACTTTCATCTTCCTTGAGATAGACATTTTAAACAAGCAGCCGGAATCCACACAACTTTTCCAAAAACGATTTTCAGACATCCGTCTTTCTTCCTCTCATCCCTTTTTCTGCTCCTCTGTCTCAGTCCTTTTTGTTTCTCTCCATCTAAAGCTACTCCAGAACATGCACTCTCTCTCATCTCCTCTTTCTTTCTCACAGTCATCTCTCTCTCCTCTTTCTCCCTCTCTCTCTCTCTCTCTCTCTCTCTCTCTCCATCTCTTCGGCATGCCTAGCAGCATGTGTGCACTGTCCCTCCCTCCCTCTCATTACTGACTAACTACGCTGTTTGATTAAAGCGTGTTAAGAAAAAAAAAAAAAAACAGACGCACACACACACACACACACACAGGCCGAACCTCCATAATTAAGATCACTTCCAAGATTACCCTCGACAACAAAAGCGAACGAGAGAGGCAGCCTGCAGTCCAGGAAATTGGATGAAAAAGAGTAGTAAGGACGAGTTTGACCTCTCATCACCGCACGCTAGCACCGAGTGAGCCTGGATCAAACTTCCAGCCCAGCGGGACAGACGCTTCCCCACAGAACACACACTCTAACTGGCCCAGTCAACCGTGTTACACACAGACAGGACGAGGATCAAAGTGCCTCACCAGACTGGCAAAAAGCATATACACTTAATCGCTCGCGCACACACACACACACACACACACAGACGTGCACATACAGACAGACACACGTGCATGCACATATTTGCGCACACACATGCACGCGCACACACACACACACACACACACACACACACAGAATTGGGCATTCTAGATCCTATCACTCCAATTCACAAGAAAATCAAACTGAAATACAAATGACCAGGTCCACAGAGTATGGACACCCTGCAATTACAGATGTGTGATTTACACACACAAAAAAACACACATAGACACTCGCAAGTTTCAATGCAGAGAGGTGTCCGTGCAGCAAAACCCGTTACACAAACAAATACACACAAACTGATGTTTGTACCAGTGTGCAGGTGTTGTATGTTTGTGTGTGTGTGTGTGTGTGTGTGTGTGTGTGTGTGTCTGATGTGGACAAATAAATGTGTAGAAACACCTAGAAGTCACAAAAAATACCCAATAAAGATCAATGCTGTTAAGAACAATCTTATGAGCTTTAGCTGAAGGCATCTGATTTTTTCTGTTTTTCTGGGGTTTTTTTCGTAATGAGAAGCCTTCATATCTACGTCTGTGGAGGTCTCTGCCTCTCCGCTTGGCTCTCTTTGCTATCACTGCTGTAGCTTGGCTGCTCATTAGAATATTACAGGTTAAGTACCCTCCCCAGGAGAACGGGAGAGCCTGTGTCAGACCACCTGGGTTCTCTACCCCGGACCCTGTGGTCAGAGGTCTGTGTCCCTAACCACTCCTCCACATTATCCTCTCCATCCTCACCCTCCAAACTCCACACGGGAGGCCATTAATATAATCACAGGGCTGCAGTGAGCGCCGGAGAGCCCCCGGGCTACTGCAATCAGTAGGCCAGGGTAAGAAAACGAGAGAAAGAGAGAGAGAGAGAGAGAGAGAGAGAGAGAGAGAGAGAGAGAGAAATATATATAAACTAAAGGAAAATCTCTCAGAGTGTTCCCGATCAGGAAAGCGCTGAAACGAGATCGCAGTGGATCATCGTTCCCTTGAGGAGCGGAGAGAGGGGGCTGAGGTCTGCACTTTGAAGGAGACCTCCCACGATGGAGAGAGAGAAAGAGAGAGAGAGTGTGTGTGTGTGTGTGTGTGAGTGAGAGAGAGAGAGAGAGAGAGAGAGAGGATGGAGGGAAAAAAAATGGAAGATGAATCTTCTTCTCCAAAGCACGGGTCTTTTCTAGCTGGTTGATCTAGTGATGACTGGTCACAGTAACATCATCATGAAAATTTAAACAGAGGCAATCTTTTATAGCAGCTAATAGCTGACTACACCACCAGCAGAAAGCGTTAATTATCAACACCAAAACCAGCACCGATTAGCAATGCTAACCTCCACTTTTTTTTCTTTTTTGAACAGTATGAAGTGGGAATCAGTTGAATTGAGTTATGGGCAATTCTCTTCCACAACAGGAACTTAGCTTTCTCCAGTGTGACAAAATAAAAAATATAAATAAAGGAAAAAAATAAAGGACCTCCAAATCAGCTCAGTCACTCAAAGATGAGCACAAGATTGAAAGAGACCAAAAACAAAATTGAAAATAAAATAAAAAATACATAACTAACCCAGTGAATGGAAACCATAAAAAAAAAAAAAAAAACTGCCACGATCTTAGTGATCAACTATAAAGTACAACTCAACTACGTTCATTTTTTTTTTCTTGTTTTGTCTGAATTCTGTCTTGGAAAGCGCAATTTTTTGCATCAAAACAGCTGCCATCTCACTTGGCCTGAAACTGGATCATTTCCTCCCATCACCGTGCAAAGATGGTCAAAAACGACACGTCCTCCAAAAGAGCAGGAACCCATACAGAACAAAAAACAAACTCTAACAATAATACAGCAGATCCCAAGACTTACGGGGTAATCTTTACAAATAAGGAGAATATTTCTCAAGAGCATTTCCAGAGAGAGATCATATGATGAAAGCATGCGCTTAGAGAGAAATAAACTAAAGAACTAATTCTGTTTGGAGATGGAGGGGGGGGGTTCTAGACCCCGTGTCTTCATTCTCCGCTTATGGAGTCGGTGGAAACCTTGGACCTCTTGTCTTTTACTTCTTTATCATACATATATCTGTTCCCTCTAGAATCGAATAAAGGCAACGAGAATCTCAGACACAGAAGTTATCGAGGGAACGGCTTGTGTGATACGAAAATACGTATCGTTTGACCTTAAAAAAAAAAAAAATGCTAAATTACGTTGGTTGTTTGTGACACGCGCTGGGAAAAGAAAAAAGGATGCAGAAGTCTGTTTGTTGAAATGTTGCTGAGAAAGTCGGGGGGGGTGGGGGTGGGGGGGGGTTGCTGGAAGAAAAGGATCCTTCCGTTGTTCTCTCTGTTTTGAACTTAAGTGAGGGAACAGGCTTTGTGAGTTCAGAGTAGATTGGATCGTCCATATTAGGACGGGCTGATCTACTCTGACAGCCCCATCTACTAAAACAGGAGCAAGCGTAACAAGACAACCCCCCCCCCCCCCCCCCAAACACACACACGCACGCACACACACACACACATACGCACACACTTGTTCCCACTCACTCACTCACTCACACACACACACACACACACACACACTCCGATTTCTTCCAATTACAACGATTGGCACAAACAGCATAACAAGGAGATGAAACAGCTGAAGTAAGAGACAGACAACAACACTTCCTGATCAAGACAAAAGAGAAAGAAAAAAGAAAAAAAGGGAAACAATAAGAGACAAGAAAAAGGAGAGAAAAAGTGATTTGTGAAAGATCATCAGAGATTGGGGATGATTTGTTTTGGGGGTAAACTACAGGAGGAGGCAGAGAGAGAGAGAAAAAAAAAAAGGAAAAAAAAAAAAACATTTTCAGACTTTAAAAAGGTGTGTAAGAGAAGCAGCACGTCAGGGGAATTCTCTCTGAGAGCCCTTTTTAAATTCAGCTCAGTAATAAGACAGTTAAATAAAGAGATATTCCCCAAAGTAAACCATGTTTAACTCTCACCTTCAGCAAAGAGTTACTTAAAGAGCCTCACCAAGGACTGACAGCACTCTCCAAACAAATATACTACACACACAACTCACTGCCTCTACGCACTACTAAACAACGAAACAATGCTGGCACGGGTGTGTGTGTGCATGAGTGCCTGTGTGTGTGCATGCATGTGTGTGTGTGTGCTGGGGGGGTAGGGTGTGCCTTTAATAAAGAATATCAGTGTTACATTGCACTTAATAAATTAAGAAGCCTAAAAAAATGTTACAATTAGTCTAAAAATTTAAATACCACAAGGAGAATGAGACAGGAGAATGAAAGACTGATAAAAATGACTTTAAAACATTTCAGGACCTTTAAAAAAACAGACTGCAATTAATAACCAAAAACAAACTTGTGTATAAAAAGCATGAACCGCATAGTCCATAGATTGCGTGAAAACACTGTAGTCTGGTGTACGTGTGTGTGTGTCTGTGCATGTGTCTGTGTGTGCCCATGTGCACGTGTGTGTTTCCAAATTAATACGTTTCCATTCTTTCAGAATAACATTATCTGTCAAACAAAATCAAACAAAACTCAAACATAAAGTGACATCTTTTCACGTAACTCTACACAAAACCATTTTGCTTTTGTTGTTGTGTTGTGTTGTGTTGTTGTTTTAATTTCTCTCCTCATGTGGATGAATAGAACATATCAGAAATGGAAAAGCGTTCAGTCATGCTATGTATACTGGAGTGAAACTGTTGGACTGGTAAAGTGGTAAAGAGGAATCTTTGACTTACAGAAGGGTGTGTGTGTGTGTGTGTGTGCGTTCACCAGAGTGTTCGTTAACATTCTGGCCTGCTTATTTACTTACGCGTCTCCAGTAAAACAGTAATTCAGTATTAGACGGTCTCAGCAGGGGAAAAAAAGTCATGCAGGTTAAACGTTGCCATGGTTTTTAATTGGAGCGATATTTTCAATAAGCCGGTTGAAAGTGAAAGATGCACTTGTGTTTCTTGCATATGAAGGGAGTTGACTTTCATAAAATGCGTTTCCAGAAAATAACCCCCAAAAAACCCACGTACGGCTCAGAAATACTTCAATTTAAAAAAAAAAAAGGAAAGAAAAACAAAAACTGTAGACTTCAGAATTGGCCATATAGTTATATTCATATTTTGGGTAAAATCTTTGGAAATTTTTTTTAACTCCTTTAATTTGGTCTAGTGTTATTGTATATTTAATCCCTACATGGCATAAGCTAGAGGTCAGATATGAAGAGATATTGACCAAACAGCGTGTTTACCTCCCTGACTCTGGACAAGACGTGGAGGGGCATTAAAGAGGGAGACAGACAAGCAGCTCATTTCAGTGACTGCTATCAGCCAGCATTTATCAACACTGTCACACACATCACCAGCAGCCAGTTCAAGAGCACACCACAGATATGTTAAGTACATCACCCTTTCTCTCTTTCTCTCTCTCTCTCTCTCTCTCTCTCATCCCCTACATCATCACTGCTTCCCCCCCTCTCTTTGCCTTTCTTTTCTCCTCTCCCTTACTCTCTCTCGCTCTGTCTGCTACAGTTCTCTCACAACCTCTCTATGTCATCTCTGGTTTCCTCCCTTCTCTCTCTCTCTCTCTCTCTCTCTCTCTCTCTCTCTCTCTCTCTGTGTCTCTGGTTAGGAGTTGCTAATTCACAGGGTCTGATGTGTCTGCGAGGCTGGAGACGCCAGTGCTATCATTATCAGCCAATTCAGCCAGCCGTTAAATGGTGGAATCAGGAGACATTTGCTCCTCTACGCTATCACTGTGACATCATTACCGGGGAATCAACATCCCCAGCACTCTGACCATGCAGGGTGTGTGTGTGTGTGTGTGTGTGCGCGCGTGCATGTGTGTGTAGTAAAATAACAGAGGCCTACCTGTCTGGTAGAAGAGAACAGGATCCGTCAGACACTGCCAGCTGAGCAAAGTTTTCCAAACACGGAGAAACGAACGGAGATGGAGAGAAAAGGACAGAAAAAGAGAAGAGTGAATAAGTGTGTGTGTTTGAGAGAGCAGTTTGCACATGCAGAGTAAATGACAGCTCGCCTCTAGTTGTGGCACTTCACTCGTTCTTTCTTTTTTTTCTTTTTTTATTCTCCCTCCCTTCCTCTCTCTCTCTCTCTCCTTCTCTCTTTTTCACTCTCTAACACGGTGCTAATAGCCACCTGTGAACCGCTGTGCCATGTGATCCACTCTCAGGCCTCTGGAGTAGTGTCACCCACCCACCCAACCCCACACCCCCCTCCCCCTCTCCCCTCACCGTTGTAGGCCCCTTCCTCTTATGATAAATCATCATCGTTTAGCTAATATCCGTTTTTAACCTCGCTCTCTGATTAACAACACTTCCCCCCCTGGATACCAAGCACTTGTGCTACAGTGCAGCTAAATAGCTCAGCTATTTTTTTGTGTGTGTGTATGTGTGTGTGTTTTTCTTTCTTTTTTCATCTCTCTCTCTCTCTCCCTCTCTCTCTCTCTGTCTCTCTCTCTCCCTTTCTCTCTCTCTCTAAAATGACAGGTCCTTCAAAGACAGGACGAATACCATTTCATTAAGAATGTCTGTCACGTTTATGTGAAAGTGGCACTATCAGCATTTTAACCTTCACCTGCTTGAGACAAGGGAAGAAAAAAAAGACATGTGCGCTTTAATTAACCAATAAAACAAAATATCCTCACAGCTCCAAACAAGATGGGGAGTACACAGCAAAGGTTATGATAGATACCACACACGCACGCGCGCCTGCACACACACACATACACACATACGCGCACGCAAACACACACACACATACGCACGCGCGCGCGCACACACACACACACACACACACACACACACACACACACACCTGATGTAGAGGTGTGCACAAGCTGAACTGCCTAGTTGCTGAAACTCCTTTACATGTGACAGGACAAAAATGACATATGAGCCTGGGATCCATTCTGCCCTAAAAGAGCTTAAGGGCACACAAAGACTCAACTTTACAGTTTATACACTGTCACAGCACTCGCTCTTTCAATGAAAATACAACAGTGCTTCTGCGAGCGCACTTCTAAAATCTTACTTCTTCTTATTAGAAATTGTCAAAATATTTGCAACAGAGGAATTCCGCCAGCCCAGCGGCACGGGCTCCCATACAAAAGAATCATCTTCTTCATCTCCCTCTCTTCCCTGAGTAAAAAGAGAACGGGGGATGAGAAGAGAGAGAGAGAGACAGAGAGAGGAGAAAGAGAGAGAGAGAGAGACAGAGAGAGAGAGAGAGAGAGAGAGAGAGAACCAGAATCCCCCAGGCTAAAGAAATCCAGCTATTGTAGTAATAACCCCAGAGACCTGGCTAGGGAATGTACAGCTTTCAGGAGCACTCTCATCCTATTTGTAGAACCGCCACTGATGTGTGTGTGTGTGTGTGTGTGTGTGTGTGTGTGTGTGTGCGTGCATGTATGTGTGTGAGAATGTGTGCCTATACGTGTGTATGTGTGAGTTTTGAGAGTGTGGTGTAGGTCACTTCACCATTCCATGGTACTTTTTTTTTTTTTAAACCTGTCTTTATTCACTCGATTTTTAAAGGCCTAAGTATGACTTCACACAACCAATACGCAATGGGATCTGCACATATTTTTTTTTCTCTTTCTCCTCTCTCTCTCTCTCTCTCTCTCTCACACACACTCTCACTCTCTCTCACTCTGTCGTGTTTCCTCTCTCTGATATTTTTTTTCGTTCTTTTTTTTTTTTTTGTTCCACAAGGCAAGTTTCATTAAAGATCCAATTATGCAAATCAGGTCCTGAAGAGGCAGTTGAATATGCAGTATAATAGTGTACAGTAATAGTTCAACACAATATACGGCATCTGGGGCAGATTTACGAGCAACAGTGCAGCTACGCCTCCGTCCTTTGGAGAAAACCTCTTGATCATAATTAAAGGTGCAGGGTTCCTCTTTTTTCTCCTTTGTGGAAGCCATCTTAGTTAGACATCACCAACCTCCCTAAACAAGCCCCTCCACCTCCACGTTAACAGGTGGGGGGTGGGGGTTAGGACCCCGGAACAGTTCAAGAACAAGCATCGTTAAATCCCCGAAATTACATGGGAGACTCGTAATGTGCCAACGGTTCTCTTGACTTCACCCCACCCAGGCTCCAGAGGTATCTGGGGCTATTTTAAGGTCCCTGATCTCCGTTCTGATATTCGCCACTATTTGGAGCCTTCTGGGTATGATGTAAACTATGGGGATGTTATGCACTGGCAGGGGCCTTGATTGACAGACAGTTTGCCTGTTTGTGTTAAGCTCTTGTCTGGAGGGATGACACGGCTGTAACTTTTGGCTTCTCTCTGGCTCCACTGCCAGTCTACTTGTCACCAAGAGCTACATATCAAACATGGATAAATCACTTATCCAAAGACCGGACGCTCAAAAAACCCAAACGAGGCTGTGATTTAGGGACTGGAGATGAAAAGCAAAAGAGAGAGGTGTGTGCGTGCTAGAGTTTGTCTTTTTGATCAGATGATGTAAGAGCTCTCTGTCTTTTTGAGCAGACGACAGATGGATGAGAAGGAGTGAATGATTCGGTGGGGGGGGGGGGGGGGGGGGGGGCGAGGCCATGGCTTGGACTACCCAGACCTCTCAAGGCTGTGTAAACCCTGACTGGCTTTAAACTCGCCATCCAGCCTACACATCGCTGTACATTGCACTCTCACTCTGTCTCTGTCTCTCTGAAACACACACACACACAGAAACACACACTTACACACATACATACGCATGCATGCACATACACACACACACACACACAGATGCAAACACGCTCACCTCCCTCAAAACTTTAAAGAAAGGATACAAGACGGGTTGTGGGAAAGAAAGAAAGAAAGAAAGAAAGAAAGAAAGAAAGAAAGAAAGAAAGAAAGAAAGGGGTCCTCTCATAGTAATCTCCCAGTTGAGGGAATTACGAGCAGAAACAAAAAAAAACAAAAAAAAACGCAATACTGCACAAAACATCTGTACACATCTGTTCATCTCTGTCATCTGTACTGAAGTGAGGTTTTACTGTACTGCATGCTTACTGCACATTAGTCAAGATCCCTCAAATGACAAGCATTACTCTATCTATTTAGTTCATGGAAAACGCCGCAGGGTGTGGATTCATACACCCTATTATCGAGGACCCTTGACTCTCTCTCTCTCTCTGTCTCTCTCTCTCTCTGTGTCTCTCTCTCTCTCTCTAAGACAGACAGACGCTCCTTCTGGTGGCACCCTGGCATGAGGCAGTGGAGACGTTCATTCGTCAGCACCTCATCTGTCAGGGCACTCAGGATTCTCTGAGCACATTCAGATGCCACCCTTTATCCTGTTCAAAAAACTTTGCCCCTTCTCTATCCATCTCTACCTTTTTCGTTTCACTCTCCCTCTCTTTCTAGACACACACGAACACCCCAAGAACACACATATTTTTTGTCTATGCATATATTTATGCGGCAGACGTGTCTCTGTGCTATTCTTTTCTCTTTTTTTTTTTCCCTTTAAGAATTTTTATGTGCACTCTGTACAGCTATAGTTTGCCATAATTTATTATCGCAGCTATAGTAAAATCTAGTTTCAATTACATTTTTGGTTCATACAGATTACATAAACATACACCAAATAACTACACTGCCGCTTTAAAAAAAAGAGCATTACTAAAATAATATTAAAAAATAATAATAATAATAATAATAATAATAATAATAATAATAAACTCAGAAATTCAGTGACATGTTGAAGCAATTAAAATCTTAAATTATGAACAAATTCAACACTAATATTAAAATAATTGCATCTTACTTGGAATTCACAATCTGTACAGTGCTCATATCTATGAATTATATATAAAATGTGTCAGGTTATATAATTTATGACTGATAAAGAGTTAATGCCGGATCAAAATTACAACTGTTCAGAATTTTCCGCCTCTTCATCCATTGATCTTCATAACTCTTCATTACACAGTGATTTCACTAACACAGCTTTCATACTGTCTCTGTCTGAATACACAGTCCTTCAGTGTTGTTGCCTACACTTCATTTACCCTTCCTTATCAAGGTCAGGAGTATGCCTGAGTACAGCCTAGTGCAAGTGTGTGTGTTAGTTCCAAACCACCCTGTGTACTTCACAAACAAATAAGCACTGCATGACTGGTACATAGAGAGCCTTCAGCCACAGGAGTAAAGGCCTTAGTCTTCTGAGCTCAGAGAAAGAGAGAGAGAGAGAGAGAGAGAGAGAGGGAGAGAGAGAGAGAGCAGAGGGGTGTCTCTACAGCGCATATCAATTAATACCTAATCGCCTTGGTCTTGCCTGCCTCGCTATCCCAGAAGAGCTAGCAGGCTTGGGCCTGGGCATCTGGAAGACAATTTCCTCCAATTAAAAGGAGCGCAGAAGCATTTAAGTGTGGGATGGCTGTTTGATCCCGTCTCCTAGGCTCCGGTGTGGACCCCCATGGCCAGGGCGAAAAGCTGACAGTAGAGGAGAGGAGAGCGTGGAGACTTTTGATCAAACCTGCTACCCTGCCTGCCTGCTCATTTACCCCTACATACAACATCATACAAAGGCTAGACACAAGCGAGATCACACATACACACGCGCGCGCACACACACATGTACACACGCACATGCGCTGGGCTTCCGGGCTAGGACACTCAGCTTCCAGAATTGGGGAGCGAACGATGTTCCGACCGCCACCGGGTTCTCACATATTACACGCACGCGCACACACACACACACACGCACGCACACAGACATCCACACGCAGCCTTTCTCACAGAATTAATACACTAGGCATATGTTAATGAGAGTGTACACACCAGGGAGGAGACATTTTGACAGGAGTGGTTTGAGTTGCCTGGTCTCGTCGAACTGCCATCAGTGCACTTGGCACTAAAACAGTAGCACAAGTCTTGCTCTGATTAACTTACTCATTACATCTCATACAGTTAAGTATTTTTCCCTTTAAAAATATTCTACCTAATTATAATAACTGATATTTAGAGGACTGATTAAGAAAAGATTATTTATATTATTAAAAACAAAACCAGTACAGCGATCTTAATTACTCTAAGTCATACCAATACATTGTATATTGATTTTGATAAACTTGGTGTTGATGATATGAGAATTAATCATGAATAGTTACTATAAATTAGACTGGAATGGGTAAACAATTCCGTATGTTTAATATAGCTTCTTTTGTCTGTGTTGTGATCTGACAATGGAGACAATAACTTGAGTTACACCTTTCATCAACCTTGATAAGTAAAATCTTCAATATGTTTTAAAATTCATAGATGAGTAACAGGCCTTTTTTCCCTTTTCTCTGAAACCCTTAAGAAGTCAGTAGCCTGTACGTCTGTCATATCTCATATCCTAATTGAGTTCGACTGTATTTTTTAGTTTTCATACTAATTAATTTATCTGGCACAAAACAATACATTGAATGGGTTCATGCGTCAGAAAAATTTAAGCAAAGATTAATTCACCCTGTCACTTTGAGGGCACACGATGAGGTGTAAGAGTTTTCGAATATGTGAGTTGTCTTCATCGCAATTTAATCTCAAATCCGAAAATGAAATGAGCTGACAAAATGTCTACGCCCAGACACTATTACAGACATAATATCCGCCTAGCAATGCCGTTTAACAATGACGACCGCTCCTCATTGTACATCTGTGCACTGTGCTATTTGTCCCTTTCCTTTAACAATGAATGTGAGGAAATAACAGTTATCTAATTTCAACTTTGTGGAAGATAAGAAACAAAAGTAAAACAATGTGATGGGTACTTGCTTTAGGTTTACGTGAGCTGCGTTCCATATTTGTATTGTATGTGACTATAAGGATTGTTGATATGTCGCCTCGTTCACCCAAGTTGGGGTCATCTATTCCTTGTGTGAGCGGATGTCTCTTTTAAAACTCGAGGTGGGGTGATGAGCCCAGGCGGGGACACCTGCTTCTGACACCCTAATTTAGAGTCATACTCCTCCACAGAGAGACAGATATTTATATTAAACCTACTCGACATGTTCTCAAATTCCATCAGAAACAAAAATATTTTGTTTCACTTAATACATTTCAGTAGCGACGACGTTAAGAGTGAATACACCAAGGGTCGTTTGATATTCTCATAATTTAAATGTTATGGAAAACATGTTATGCATCTTTAAAATTTAAGGAAACGATGCACAGCAGTCGTTAGTGTTTAACATGAAATGAACTATAACGTATAAAACTCTCTGACAAAGACAGTTAAAGTCACACACGTTATTTCATATTACCAGAGCCTCAGGACCGCTTTTCTCGCGATTCAAATCCCTGCAACTTTCTCTCTCCCGCTATCTCTTTTTCTCCTCTTGCAAATACGTTACTTCCCCAAGCGATTGCGTTTGTAACAGTCGTTAAAATCTCAATTTTCTTTGGAGATATGTGCGTTGTCTACAGATAAAAAGGATTTTAAAGCCTGATATGACATTTACCCCTCAGTTGTTGAATGCCATCATAACGTTTCTCAAAGCATAATGCGGGGCTTCTATTCATCAGGGGTCGATCATAGCACAAAATGGCAGGTCTCCCCGGCTCTTCCATCTCACAAGTTTTGACACATGGCATGCACGGGGTAACTTTGATCCTAATTCTCCTACGATCTGTATTCAGGTTAGCTGAAATTCAAAACGGAACCCCTTGAGGGTGAAGTGAGAAAGTTTGAGAGGAGATTGGAAAAGAAGAAAGTTTCTTTCATACAGTATCCCTGCCTGGCCAGCGATGGCAAAAATTAGGACTAGTGCGCATCACACTCGCAACGTACTGTCAGGTCTAACCTTTCAATTTACAAGTTAGAAGAAATACAGAAATACTTTTTTAGAAAACGACACGGAACAGCGGCGCTAAATAAAATATCTGATATGCTTTCAGGGGACTAAGTTCTATAGCAGCGTTCAATGGCTTCCCGGTCGCCTCAGCTATGAAGCTACTTGTTCCCCTGATAGCCCTGAACGTAAACGTCACTAGTGTGAAAATGTAAGTATACTGTATATTTTGTTAATCACTGACAGAATATGCCCCCTCTGTCATACTACAGTAGATGTAACAATTGTCCAAACAGACATTCTGACTTTCATGGAGCGAATTGTCTTCGAGTAAAAAGCCCATTCTAAATCCTTCCCGAACTCACTCTCTTAAGCTTGGAAGACTTCTTACCTTTAAATTGATCGCTTCGTGTAGAGCAAACTCCTGCGTGTAAACGACGTGTTGTGAAAGACTGTGTTCATTGAATAATGGTGCATGTCTTCATGATTGACCTGATCATTTTCATTGCGCTGAAGGGGGGAAAAGTAAGCTTCGGACCTGTTACGATTGTCCGCTCCACGGTCCCTTTCCAACTGTTCCACACGCACCCCGAGTAAAGAGAAGAAAAAAGCACGTTTTATTTCATTCGCTCAGTTGTTTCTCTGTTTAAACGTGTTCATTGATACTGATCACCCAGCATCGCAAGACATTTCCATCTTTCAGCTTGGACTCCCCCTATCTGGTAGGTGAAATGCATTGTACCGTTAAAAAGCACTCCATTGTCGTCCGAGGCGTAATTCACAGCAACTAGACGGGTCTTGCGGCATTCAGCTTTGATGAGGCTAAAAGCTGAACCCTTCATAAAATAAGCCGTTGCATGGTATAATCTCGAGTCTTCTATTCTCCCTTACGAAGAAGCCGAAAGAAGAATTTACTACATCGTAGCATCTTACTGACCTTGAGCTCTTCGTAAACACTCTTATTAAAATCTGTCTATTCTCGCAGAACCCAGCTTCACATTGTCAGTCTTGTTATTCGGGGCGCCGCGTAATTAGCTTTGATGTCTGTCGTCTTTAAAATAACACCAAGCCGACTGTTCATAAGAAAATACATAATGTGTTTAAAATACATGTTCTTACCTTTCTGAGGAACTATTTGAAGTCTTTTTTTCTTCCGAAAAAGTCCAGGGTAAATGGGAAGAGTAGACAGCGCGTCCCGTGCATCAGTCCGCGCTCTGGCGCTTAAGAGAAGTAATCAGTGATAAAATGACGTTCATCTGCACTGTAACCTTGTGGCGTATTTAATGTAAATAAGGCAGTAATGTTGCCAATCGCATGCATACAAACTGCAAAACGGCTGCAGAGGGAAGCGGTTTTTTCTCACACTCTGATGAGAATGGTATTCTAACACATTACTCGGGACCGCTTTTTCGAAACAAGTTGAATATAAAAATATCGGTTTGTAAATATGATATCAAATAGGCTAGCCACTCAGCGGGGCGCATAAATGGGATTCCCACAGTTCATCAAAACGAAAAAAGGACAGTGTATCACAGTCCTCGCACTTGCTTACAGACTAAGAGTAACGTGGGAAAATGTCCTTTGAAAAGGTACTTCGACGAGGACATCAAACTTTTTTTTTGGCTTAACTTCAGCGCGAGGACAGTAGTGCTCAGGCCGAGCGAGCACGCAAGGGGAGAGTGGTTCGCATGAGGATGATATGATAAATTGTGCTTCTATAGGTGGGAGAGAGAGAGAGAGAGAGCGAGAGAGAGAGAGAGAGAGAGGCAGAATAATGCAATTATACATTCTGTGTCCCAGAGTTAACAAAAGCTACTCCTTTCAATAGAGTCTTTGTTGTGGGGATTATATAATGATTCTGGTGTAATTATGGGAACAGTTTGGAAGTAATGATAAAAAAAGTATAAAACTGACCAGCGGTGTGGTCGTTTCATAGAGAGCAGAGTGCATGTGACTGTGCAACGGTGATGAGACACTTGGGCAAGTAGAAAGGTTGATAATGAAGCGGGTAGTGATGCCAGAGCAATTCCAGCAAACGCAGATGGACTGATAATTCAAATGTCGCGCAGTCGCAAGCTCAAATCAAGAGATAATATGGGGAAAAAATGTAGGTTAAACTTGAACATACGAATGTCATTCTGACCAACTTTATTATTCTCACAAATATCTGTGCTTCACATTCCTCTCGTGCCAGGTTGGTATGCCACTCAAAAAAAATGGTCACGATGTTAGTCACACTGACCCCTTTGTAATTACTCATTATACTGTATGAGAACATTTCATTCTGTTCTTTAGATCCGGACCGATCCGGAGCCTGACAAATTTTTCAGGCGTGAGTCTTTCTCATGAAAAAAGAAAAAAGGAAAAAAAAACGGACAATGTGACTAATTAAGAGTAATTATTGTATTGGCACCTGGGCATCTCCTGCTTTGGGCTGTTGTAACAGGGGTTTAAACTATCAATTACAGTCTTTTTTTCTCACTACTGTCTCTTAAGAACATAACAAATAAATATGTTATTGATGCGGTTCGTATTCTTTTATGAGTGTGTGTACACACACACACACACACACACACACACACACATATATATATATATATATATATATATATATATATACACACACACACACACACACATGCTGGCGTGTGTGTTTGTGTCTGTGTGTTTTTGTGTTTCATTGTGTTAACTAGGCTCAAAGCATTAATCGTTATTAAAATCCCGAAGGAGAGGACTCTCAGCTCTTCTCTTTATTTTCTTTCCAGACAAAAACATACTTTTTAAAAGATAGAGCCGTTTCTTTATTCAGTATGAAAATCAGATTCTCATGCTGCCCCTTAAACGGTTAGGAATTCAGCCTGCATTTTCCACTTTGATGTGTATGAAATTCCTTTTTGAACAAATTCCAAAATAAAAAGTTTGTCTCTAAAGAAATTAGCATAACCATCCCATCAATAATATCGCTATCTCTTTGGGAATGATAGCGAGAGCAGTAGGGGTGTTCCTTTTCTCAATTCTTCATGGATCAGCTGCGCGTTTTCAGTTTCTTTTGAACTTGTTATAGCAAGTCAAGTGATTCTTTATCGCTGACAGGCCTGACAATGCGACGGGGATGGGAAAGCAGGTCAAAAGGAAGTTGCCATATGGACCTAAACATGCAAATTTCTAACTAAACAGGACAGAGATATCCTAAACATACTAAAGTGAATAGCCAGTTGCCGTCTGAGTGTTTTCGTGTGACTTAAGTGGCGGACAAGAAACAGCTGTAAAAGAAAAAAAATACGAATTAAATTCAACTTGACTGGTCAAATGAAATGTAACGTGGTTGTACGTATTTGCTTATGAATTTTAGACACTCAAACAAACTGACATCGATTCATCCTTCAAATTATCATAAGTTTAATTGATTTTTAGATTACATGTACCACAATAACGTAACACTGTCACGTTGGCTACTGTGTTTGGAATGCCGGCATCCAAGATTGATCATATTTTGTCTCGGCAAATATCATCTTGTAACTCGAATCAAAAGGTCGACTCGCTCCTTTGAAGAAATAATCATAAGTATTTTTCCCTCCCATTTTCATGAGGATGGTATGATATTTCCGTTCATATTTGCGAAAGTTTCCTGAACACAAATGGAGATAGTGTTACAAGTGTAATTTTACTGTGGAATGTGATGTTAAAAACAAATTTCAGTTAACAAGTCAAAGCTCATGCTAATGTAGACATATTTAAAGACTTAGATATCATAGTCATGCATTACTAAAATGACATCTGTATTCACACTAAGAATATGTGTCATATCAGCACATCAAGTATAGTAACTACAGTATGGTGCAGTATGTCTTTATTTATGTGTCACTGAAATAACGTCTGTGCTATTAGCGGTGCGCATGCAGAAAATTCTGCCCACTCACTTCACAGCAGTGAAAGAATGAAGGGAGGCAGTGAAGACAACACTTCTCCTTGTGCCCAGCCTGAGGCCTCAAAGTCGATGTTTCCAGCTATTAATCCATACGTCTTATCATGTAGGCTATGCAGCAGTAACACGTGAATCTACAGTTTGTTCTTGCCTTTACAATAAATCATCAAACTGTATAGATGTGTGTGTGTGTGTGTGTGTGTGTGTGTGTGTGTGTGTGTGTGTGTGTGTGTGCGCGTGTGCATGGGTAGAGAGTGGGGGTCAAGAGGGGCAACCAATGGATGTGACATCAGACTTCTGTTAGTGCATATGCATAATGCTTGTGTCTGTGTACTTGAATGTGTGTGTGCGTGTGTGTTAGAGAGAGAGAGAGGTAAATTAAGGACTGTATGGCCAGTCAGACTGCGATGATGTCTCTAATGTTTCTGATGACAGGCATTTGAGAATGGCTCTGTGTCAGTTCCATGCCTGGGATCTGTCCAGTAGACCATGCTGGAAAAAAAAAAAAAACCAAAAAAAAAACAGACATGCCACTGTTCAGTTCTCACAGCAGCAAAGACTATACTCCTCAAGACCTCTTTCTGTGTCCCGCCCAAGGCCTCATGGTATTGTAAAGGCAAGACAGTTGCAATTTAATTATTTGTTTTACATTTAGATACGTTGGGATGAGAATTGCGTTAATGAGAAATGTTTTAAGTGCATGCACAGTTGAGTTTAGGGCTTTGGGTTGGTATGCATGCTTTTGTGTGTCTGTATGTGTTTGTGTGTGTGTGAGTTTGTGCATGTATCTCTGCCTTCGTGTTTTTACTTGTGCTCTTGTGTGTGTGTGTGTGTGTGGGTATGTATGTGCATGGGTGTGTGTGATGTGCCTGCTTTTGAATTTGTGTGTGTGTGTGTGTGTGTGTGTGTGTGGTGTGTGTGTGTGTGTGTGTGCGCGCGCGCATGGGTGTTCATGTGCGTATGTGTGTGAGTATATATATCTGTACATGTGCACTTGTGGGTAGGAGAGTATCTGAAAGAGAGGATTTTATCTTGGAGCAGCCTGAAAGACCGATGCTGATTCAAGTTTACATCTAAATACAAACACGTCAGAATGAATTTCTTGTATGGAAAAAAAAAGAAAAAAAAAAGAAAAAACATTACTTTTTAAAATTGAGTTTCTCAGAGTATAATCTGTTCCAGGTCTTTGATGAAGAAATGTTCGCAAAGTATCACAATGACTGATTTAATGAGAAGGCAGTGAATACAATTTTCAAACAATCTGATTTTCTGAACCCTCAGTGACTCTAAACTTTTTAAAATTGCACTTAAGAAATCGCATCAACCGCGCTTTCAAAAGAATGACATCAACTAACAAGAGACACTACTATAACAAACACAATGCTATGGTATATTTATTTCAGACATTTTCATCAGCATCTGAAACACTGGGACCCTCTTTACGGTGGGAAGATCTCATACGACTATCTGAGACCCAGTGCTCTTTTATCTTCTCCTGATTAGACAGAAATACATGTTTGGCAGTTCCAAAACTTCAATGATGATTCACTACTATAAAACCGAGACAAATATTTAGAGCTGAGGTCTAGGCTTTCATCGAAGTAGTGTGATGGGACTATACGCGTGGGACTTATTTTCCATATTCTTCAGCCCACAGTTTAGATAAAAACATGGGCAAGCTTCTCAAACTTCCCTGTCTACTCTTGATGAACTGTAGGATGTGTGTAACATCTATGACTGATAACTGGACCATTGCTAATTTAAATCATCTGAATCAATGTCTGTGGAGGAAGAGGGTTGGTGGGGGTGGGGGGGTGGAGAGGAGTTGTGTATGTGTGTGTGTGTGGGGGGGGGGTATCTAAATGAAAACATCTGACTCAAATTGATTACTAACAATGTTGAGCATAAGGGATTTAATAATGAGAACTGCATGCTTAAAATATCCAGTCCATTCTGAAACTTCATCACTCTTATATGTCTTAGAGAAAAGAGGCCACTGTGTATGTGCGTGTATGTGTGTGTGTGTGTGTGTGGTGTGTGTGTGTGTGTGTCCACACTCTCTCAATAACACAGCAACAACAACAACAACAACAACAACAACAACTTTTGCGGGGGGGGGGGGGGGGGGGGTTGCTTGCTAACCACTCAGAAAATAAATCAGCGTTTTTAGTCGGTTCATTAGAACCTTGGCTTCTGCTCTTCACTCATGAGACTTAAAAAAAAAAAAAAACAGAAAAAAAAATACAGTTGGCCCCTGACACGAAACGCGAACGTCGAGTCGACAACAACAGTTTAAAACAAAAACTCAATAATCTTAATCCTGTCCTGTCAAAGCATGGACTTTATTTCTCTATATAATCATCTGAAAACAATAAGCACTCTACCTATCTTTCATGACAGATTCCTCAAACACATCCACAAACTAATGCCATCCTTACTCACCTCCTCCTTCCAAACCTAACTCCATATTTCTGTGATGGTGAGCCATCATATTTTACTATTACCTATCAATTGGCGCCTAATCGTGGTAATGAGGCGGCTGTCGTTTGGTGACGGCTTCTTAATGGCCACAGTGGGAACATTAAGGAGCCTGGGTTATGCTGTGGGCAGTTAACTACCTACAGGCTCTGGCAAATGGTTCCAAATGACCTCCTCACTGGCTATTAGCTCATAATTAGAACCTGCAGACCATCGATGACTTCCACCGGACACGCGTTACCTCTTCCCTCCCTCTCTCCCTTTCTTTCTTTTTTTTTCTCTCACTCTCTTTAATGGTTAGATTATGGTCGCGTGTGACTGTGGTCACTGTGTTAAGCCACAATACACGTAAATTGGTACGTTTGAACATAAGCGTTTGCATTTGTGAATGAATACCATGTACTTACACATATGTGTGTATGTATCCAGACTTCTGGGGAGACAAACAGAAAAAAACAAAACAAAAAAAACTAGGTTTGTTACAAAATGTGCAATAACTCTTCCGCATTTTCTCTTAAATAGTTCCATTACAAAGTATGACATAAAAGATGAAATTATCAAAATGTCTACAATAGAAAATAGAAACCTGAACCTCCATCTCCACAACCAAGTCTTCTGTCTGTTTCTGAGCCTTATGTCCCATTGTGTGGAACTCAGAGAATAAAGTACAAGGCACTGCTATACCACCACACACACACGCACACACACACACACACACACAAGTGCCCCTGTCACACTAACCTCTGTGTACACTCTGTAATGGTCTCCAGTTTCTCAGAACAAAGGCTTACTTGAGTAGGTTAATGTCAGCACAGGAGCTGCCCAGAACAATACAATAGAAAGAGAGAAAGAATGAAAGAAAGAGAGGGGGTGTATGGTTTTGTCCAGAAAATGCAACACTGTACATCTGCGCGGTAACGCTGCCTTAAATTATCGGCAAGTTATCTGGCATCACCTTAGAATTATGTATGTAATCTTTGTGAAAGCGCGACCTTGTGTCAAAAGTATGAGACAGCTAATGCAGATTCCACTCTGGAATCTTTCTAGGTCATCACCCATCCTTGGACAAAAGGAATTTAAAAAGAGCATGCCAGAGTAAACAAGAGGAGAACAGAAAAAAAAAAAAAAAAGAATATATGCAATGTCCCTCCGCTATACAGAGCACATAAAAGTCATGCTCTATTTAGGACAGGACGAAATCAAACCAGTTAAAATAAATCAAAAAATTACCCCCAAACAATGTTCTTCGAACAGATGTGGTGCATTGTAAGCGTTACATCATGAAAAACCAACTCAAATATGGAGCAATTTGGCGTGGCCCTCCAGCTGAGCAGGGCTCACCCTAGAGGCCAGAGTTTGTAGTGCAGGGGGTTAATGAGGAGGGAGTGGAAATGACATGTCTATAGTAGTCAGCTATGGGCAGAGGGCACTGTTGCTGGGGTCAGTAGCACTTCCCCAGCACTGTTTTGTCTGTCTCTTTAGACTCTCAGTGGAAAGATGCTGATTTGGAAATGTTTTCTGTGTCATGAGTTTGAATCAATGCCCATACAACAACTCCCTTTTCTGTCCCTTCTTTTTTCTGTTTCTCTCTCTTTGCAGAAACTATCTCTCTCTCTCTCTCTCTCTCTCTCTCTCTCTCTCTCTCTCTCTCTTTCTCTATCTCTCTCTATCTCTCTCTCTCTTTCACACACACACACACACACACACACACACACACACACAAATACTCACATGTGAATACACACACATACAGACATGCACACATGCACCATGCACACATACACCCACATATATATGCGTTTAACCCACACACACAAGGACACACATAGTCCTCCAGTACACTCACAATCACACGCGCGCACACACACACACACACACACACACACATACATGCACATACACACATACAGACTACTCTTCCTTGAATTAATTTGTTTTCATTTGCAGCAGTATGTCAGCAGAAGATATGTACTTGTTCTTAGTGGCTGTACCGAGGGATCTCTCATGCGAGGGTCTGTTTCTGCCTCTTAATCGTTAAACCTGCGTGTGTGTGTGTGTGTGTGTGTGTGTGTGTGTGTGTGTGTGTAGGTTACATGCACACAGGGCTTTAGCTCATTGGTGTGTCTGTGCCGCAGCTCTCAGCACAGAATGGCACTTCACAACATTCCTCCAGTGTTTTTCTTAGATTGCCAAAGTGTTGCCAACCACCATCACAAAAATGTCAAGGCCATGCTCTGCCAAGAAGCAGAAATGGTGACCACAGCAGATCCACTTTAGTCTCGGACACCAGCACTGTCCAAAAAAAAAAAAAAGAAAAGAAAAAGAAAAAAAAGTTGACATGTATTTACATACAAGAAATCAGCCTTTGGCACAAAAGGATGTAAAGGTATATCATCACGTGTTACATTTCTAAAATTCCTAAGACTTTTAAAACTTCCTAATGGCAAAACACATTTTTCCTTCTTTGCCTCTATTGCATATATGAACCAAGCATGCAGAGCAAGGGTGGGGTGGGGTGGGGTGGTGTGTGTGTGTGGGGGGGGGGTGAACTCACAGCTTGGTGTCTGTGAGTTGACAACCTTTTCTCTGTTAGAGAATCAGAAATTACACTACCCTGTCATCAATTTCATCCACGACGACCAAAAAACCCTGGACACACTTAATCAGCAAAAGGGCACGCCTCTGAAAAGCCATTCTTTTGTAATGGCATTAACGCAAGAAGTAAGATTTACAGATCACTTAATGTGCCAGAGTATTCTGCATAAAAGTATATACAAAGGTTAATATTGCAATAATATCTTCCTGGAGGGCATTGTAATCATTATCTCTCTAGAGATATCAATTAGAAGCACTTTACAGCAGGTAATGACTGGGATTCCGGTACAAAATGACATTATTACCACTATCATCATCTATAATTTCATACCGGATATACAAGGCAGGGGAGAGTCGCAGAAGTTCAGCCAGAGGTAGACTTAAAAAAAAAAAAAAAAGAAAAAGAAAAAGAAAAAACTCTCTCAATGGACATTAGTCTAATTCTGTGTGGTCAAGCCAGAAGACCTACAGACTCGCCATTTTCTTTGAGGTTTCCAGGGAAACTGTCATAGTCAGGGCCACCGTTAAGGTCGCTGATGCCGGAAACAAGGGAAATGAACGTGATATTAGGACAAGAGAGAGGTCTCTTTAATGCAATATTGCACTGCTTATCTAACAGAGGTCGCTAAAAGCCAGACTGGAGGCCCCAACACCTCATTAGTAAACAGCACTTTTTGCCCACTGGACCTAAAGTAGGCCACTCTTAGTCCAGTGACTAAAGTCACTAGAGGTTACATGCACAATGATAGAATTTCAGCTGTTTAACCAGCTCACCAACTTCAAGCATATTTTAGTCGACTCATTCTTTGGTTCTCAGAAAAAAGCTATATGGTTAAGGAAAACTGGGTGCAGATGGGAAAGTAAGGTGTACTAGAATTTATGGAGACTGAAAGAGAGACATGACAAATAATTGTTTGTCTTGTGTCAGAAAAACCAGAAATTACTGGTCAGTAAGTGTTTTTGTTTTTGTTTTGTTTTTTTAACCCTGTAACCACACAGTAGCATTAACTTTAAGGTTGAAGTCTCTGTATAACTCATAGCATAGCCATAATAAAAGTTTGAATGCTAAGAAAGTTCCCAGCTGACCTTTGAGCCTTGCTAGGAACATTAATAATGAGGATTTGTTGTGTTATTGACCCTCTTATCAACATTATGAATAATTCACAGATGGGTTCTGGGTTTTGTCCGAAGCGGATTGTGAAGCTGCCGTCCAGGCCTCTGACTTTTGATTTAGCTGTTTCATATTTAATAAGAGAACGGAGCGCTAGGAGGCTCCTTTTTTAGAGAGATTTAATTGGGCGCTAGTGACATCCATCACGCGGTTGTCATGGACATGACCTTTCGTTTGGGGCTATTCATAACAAGAGAGTTATGAGCTGGTCCTGTATTTATTTATTTATTTTTATTTTTTATTCCTACTGACCCATCCCACTAGTTAGTTTTGGTTATGAATGTCCGTAGCAGTTCCAAACCTTATCCTTAAAAAAGGCCAAATATGTCAAAGCTTTGTAAAGAAAACCTTCACAAGGAGTCTGAATGCTGTGACCAAAATAAATCTAAATCGAATAAATGAAACAAATTATTGATTTATTCTGATGGGGGGGGGGGGGGGGGTCATCACACTTTGTAATTGTAATATCACACGCTAAGAGGAACTGGTCTCTTTCACCAAAACCATCAAATCTATCATCTTCCCTGTAAAGAAATAACCATTATGTATAAGATTATCACAGTTTCACTGCTACAGGGAAACAGGTGCCTCTGTGTTTTGTATCATGATGTTTCACTCTTCACATTACAGTAAGATGATAACAGACAGGAGCAGCTGACAGATAAGTCCTGTTTTACAGTAGAGATATTTGATTTAACTAACCGTTGACCTGTTTTGAATGCATATGATTAAGAGTGCCGATTAAAACCTAATCCCACTTATGGTCTGAGTGTTGTCTGACAGACAGCAGAGTATCCAGGACACGAGTAAGCCAAAACAGCGACAAAGAAGCATTCCTAAGGAGGAAGGGATGAAGGTAAGGAATGGAAAAGAATAGAGATGGTGTTGAAGAATGACAACCATCCTTTCACTCAAATGGGGCTGAAAACTAAAGCTGTATCCGTATGTTAAATTAATCCTCCGCTGTCTGTGAACGTGAGTGACTGTGAGCAATGGCATGGCACCGAAACTAAGGGAGAGAAGTCATGAGGAATCCCCACTGGCTTCAAACTGAACCCTGTGAAGCAATGGGAGTTGGGTGGAAGGTCAGAGAGAGACAAAGACCAGAGAGAGAGAGAGAGAGAGAGAGAGAGAGAGAGAGGGAAAGGGGAGCGAGAGAGAAAGAGAGACAGACAGAGAGACAGAGAAAGAGACAGAGAGAGAGAGATGAGTGGGGGACAGAGACAGAGAGAGAGAGAGAGAGAGAGAGAGAGAGAGAGAGAGAGAGAGGGAGATCAAATACAGGTGAACAATCTCCCCAGGAACTCCAGATGGCCTCCAATCCTCCCTGTGCTGTTCACTGTAAACGCTTCTCTGTGTCACCAGCACAATGGCTACTCATAGGCACCCTGAGCTCACACAACACTCTCCCTTTCAGTAAAAATATAACTCCGTCGTACATTATTAAAGCCACATAATCTTTTCAGACTGGGACAAACTCCCTTCCATTGATATCAATGTATTTATTACAGCAGTGCAGGCGAACGAGAGTATGAAGAGAAGGGAGATATCAGCTTACCCGGGGCTGAGAGGGAAATTTAAGATAAAGGATATTTAATATCCAGTCAACATCACCGAGGCTAAGGCCCTTTAATAGCACAAGGGGCTTCCATGCAGGTAATGGTTTTGTCTTTGTCTAAACACACTGTTGTGGACTTCAGCTGAAGTCATATAAAGTGTGTGTATGTGTGTGCGTGTGGGTCACTGATAAATGTAGCATAATGGCTCGGAGAGGGCGATTACCCATCCATCCAGTCAGTTTATTAATGCACCTGAGCACTTCCTGTCAAGGTGTTATCAGTGACCCAACAGCCCCCACCCCATCCCCTACTCCACACCCCACACCTACAAGAGAAAAAAAAAAAACCAAAAAACAGAATAATGATGTGATATATAATTAATTCACGTCTTACTACTCTCTCTCTCGCCCTCTCTCCCTTGTGCTCTCTCTCTCCCTCTCTCTCTCTCCCTCTCTCTGTCTCTTTCTTTCTCTCTCTCTCTCTCTCTCTCTCTCTCTCTCTTACAGTGTTTTTACATTTTGTCATATTGCATTAGAATCAAACAGCCAGCGTCCTGGCTAGCAGTAATCACTGCCTCAGACAAACATGCATGTGCGTTATTGGGAGAAACATTACGCTGGTGCCTTGCATTCCGGGACACATTACTGTTGCTTATTTTTGCGTCGTCTAAATGATAATGAGCATTGGAATGATAACCTATATCATTTAGAGTGAAATATGAATTTAAAAATACTGCTCACCATTTACAGAGAAGAAATACATTCTTCAGATCATTCAGGTGTCTTCAGTATTCATTGGGGGGGGGGAAAAAAGAAAACACGAAAGAAAACAAAGAGTTTTCTTGAAGCAGTAAAAGACTATTGTTGTCCTAATTACCAGGTAGGATATGCATTATTTAACAATCCAACCATACATCGGAACCGCAGGGTAGGAGTAAAATAATTTATGACAAGTTTTTTTTTTTGTCTTTTTCTTTTTTGGCCCTTACCTTAAATCAAACTTCAATAAATGTGCCACCCTTATCCATTTTACATGAGGCCTTGTTGGGGGAGAGAAAAAAAAAGGCAGGGGGCTCCATTCCGTTATTTAAAATTCCTTTAACAGAACATGGTCAGAAAAACAACCTAACACCAAAGAGAAAGAAACTTCACTAGGCCTCTTCACCTTGGGCAACATTGGGAGAGGGAGGGGGAGGGGTGGGGAGGGGGGGGGTGTTGCCGTAGAAAGAAGGATGTAAAGGTCTCCACACGGAAGTCAGGGGAGTGGTAATAAGGCTCAGAGATGGTGCATCCAAACCTTAAGGCAGATCAAATAACAAAATAATAGGAAAAAAAATAGAAAAGAAAAAAAAAGAATAAACCAATATTTAGGGGTTTTTTTCCACATTATGCAACCATATTCTTAAAGGCTGTGTCCTTTTCCCACTTTCTCTCCAACATGCTGTGTTTTTATCAAAACCAGTGACAAACGAAAAATTGAAAAGCAAATTTAGAAGGCTTAACTTCAGGTTTGCCCATAGTCCAAAGCAGTGTTTACTCGGAGTTGCCCGTTACTTCGTAAAGTTAATCAACAGAAATCACAATTATTAGAATACTGACAGATATTTCATGTGTGATATCTTTAAAATCAGGGACTGACCTCCATTTGGTAAGTTTCCACTGGAATGTCTCACAAGACAAACTGTAGCTATTTAGCCCACATAACAGAGATCAATTCACACCCGCAAAAGGATTCAAGTGAAACCTCATTATCACAATAAACTGTATCATTTGTAACATTTTCTGTTCAAATGTGTTTGTAAACTAATCATCAGGTGCATTTCAGCTTAATAGACACAAGCTCTATAAAACATTATGCTGGTACTTCTGAATGACTACTTACAGCCTTAAAAAGTAAGATTAAATAAATGAATAAATAAATAAATAGATAGATATAAATCATTGGGTCAACGTGAAAGTGAGCCCAGTGCATAACTCAATCAGATACTCACAAACGGTCAATTGGAAGCATAGCCCAAAATCAACGGAGTACAAGGAATACAACAGAACAGTAATGGGACATATTCTTATACTCCATTAAATCTCAGAATCTTTTCTTCATCCTGTCTGGTCACCCCATTTTTGAGAGAAATGAAACCCTGCATATTTCACACTATAAGTCTTCTTTGCTCTCATATTCATGTAAGTAGCTTTTAAAGCATAAAACAGTCTTAACTCCATTAAGAATGGCTGTCCTGGTAACAAGACACATTTTGTTTGCTCTCCTGGCACTGAAACATTTGGAAAACCAGTGGTCATCCATCGTCCACGGCGTACATACAACCCCATGAGCTTAAAAGCACAGAGAGCCTAGACCCTGGACAGGCAGGGAGTAGCTATAACCAAATTTATATCATATTACACATTGAAATGTGACCCTGTAATGACATCACCGAAATTCAATTAAGCCCTTGATTCAGTATTACTTAAGTTGAACTACTGTCCTTCCTCATGTGGAATTAGAAAATTGAATATTGTTGTTGTTTGTTGTTTTGTTTGTTTGTTTGTTACAGAAAGAACAAAAATTGCTGTTTGATTTTAAACAGTAAAAACTGGACATACATGAAAAAAGGTAATGATTAACGAAGACTATCTATCTATCTATCTATCTATCTATCTATCTATCTATCTATCTATCTATCTATCTATCTATCTATCTATCTATCTATCTAACTTGCCTGAATGTTTGGGCATGCACTGAAACATGGGTGTTTGTAGCATTACACTTATGTGAAACTGATAAGCACTTGTCATTGAGTCAATGAGAGAATGAGGAGTCAGAGTGGGAAAGGATTTGTTGTTGTTGCTGTTGTTGTTGTTGTTGTTTTTGCGTTATTGACACAGAAAGGGCATTTTAAATGACTGTTCAGAGAATGACAGACACATCCATAATCCCCCAATTATGCACTTCAGTGACCATTGTCAGAGATGAACTCCAAAATTTCTCTGATGACTCCTCTTATGCTATTCCACAAAAAGGACTTCCAGTGACTGACAGGGAAAATAGAAGGATATGAGATAACGTAGTGATACCCTAGTCCACTGTCGAAGCCAAACAGTTTTATTTTTTATTGTAGTTTTTGGTGATTATGCATAATAAACATGACAAGGTATTTAATCCGAAAGACTTGGAGGTAAGGTATCATTACAGCAGAGTTTCTGGCCATGGTCGTGGTGTTATTAAAATGCTACATTCAAAATGGCTGCCTCTGCCATAGAGCACAGGGTTTGTTTGTTTTTTTTTTTGTTTTTCTGTCTGCGTCTTTAGCAAACTCTCACTTTAAATCCGGACTCCATAAAACCAGCTTTTAAAGCTCTGGCATGCAACGCTGACTGCGTGGAGGGAAAAAAAAAAAATACAAAAAAAGAGAAGGAGTCATCAGAGCCTGTTGAATCAGACGGCAACGAAATGAATATTCTTCACCTGTCTGCTCGTGTTGACTCCCCTTGTTTAGATTTCACAGTGGGGAGAGAGGGGGAAAAAATAGAAAACCGCATATTTACTTTTAATTGAGAGGAAATTAAAGACGTGAGTGACAAAGGAGGATCACAGAGACTCGGGGAGTGATGCTAGCTTTTGTTTAAGACTGATTTCATAAAGAAAAACCACCTCGCCCACTACTGATAACCATAAAAGAAAAAAAGGAAGAAAAAAAAAAAAACTCTTGGACATTTCTCCAAATACAATTACCTCAGCATCACCTGATTCAATCAAATAAATTTTCATTCTGTTTGCATGCAGTGTTCCGTAGCGCAGTAAACAAGGCGAGGCAGAATCAATCTCATGTGTTTTCATGGCTGCTGCCTGCTCCCACCCCCCCCTTCCACCGCCAACCCCCCACCCCCCACCCCCCCTCAGCCCACACCCCACCCTTCTGCTACATTTTATTTCCAATATTTGAATTCTCATGAATCTGTAAATACTACGCAATGTATGGATGAAATTAAAATGCTTTTGAAACATGGTGAGAGAGAGAGATGCTCCTTTTTGTTTTTGGTTGGATGTATTAGTGACAATTTCAAGAGGAGCTCAGCGAGAATGACATATGGGGCGATGACATGATGGCTAGGGATTGACTTTATGAAGTATAAAGGGTAGGTGAGAGGAACCGACTGTCATAGAGGTGGTTCAGGAGGACCCGAAGACGTGTCAGAAGGACGGGAGACCCGAGAGAAAAGAAAGAGATCGCTGATGAAAATGTAGCTGTAGTCTTTCAAAGAGCAAATCACAAATCAGGGAGAGTGAATTTTATTACATTTTAATGGTATGCAGTTGAAAGCATGCAAAAGAAGCGTAAACATATGCTGACATGCATAAACACATATACGTGCAGTGTGTGTACATGCACGCGCACACACACACAAACATGCAAACACTTAAAGGCCTTAACCCCCTCCCATTCAGCATGACCTCTGTGAGAATTCTGATGTTTCATACACACACACACACACACACAGACACACACACACACACACACACACACACACACACACATACACCATCTCTCAGCCCTTTCTTGATTCATCCTTTGCTCTGTTTGAGGGCCCTTTTGGGGACACACAGGAAGAAGATGAGTGTATTGTTCTGCCAGACTCTAAAAACTCCTCAATTCATCTTTCTGTCCTCTTTCCTCCCACACTCAGCGGCCGCAGTCATCTTCACATGTCTTCATAGAGACACATACACAGAGGTCAGAGGTCAGTTAAAACTCCCAATACATCACGAACACCATAAGACAAACACACACACACACAAACACACCCACACATACACACATGCACACACACACACGCACGCACGCACACACATCTACAGATAAATGTATTTACTCTAAGTCTGAGTGTACCACTGGGACATACCCAAATGAGAAACACCATCATATATTTAATGGAGACATCTATAAAAACTTGACAGTTCTTTATTTATTTGTCTATTTATTCACTTATTTATTTATTTATTTACGCAGATTGCTAAGAAATAAGCATTCACAAGTCAAGCCAATTCATGATCTCACAGAATCATACAGTTCCCGTGTTGTAATACAGATACAACAATACAAAACGATTAACTTCGTTTATGATAGCCAGCGGACTACAAAAAAATATACAGATGGATACATAGAAGAGTGTTTGATTGATTTCACAGTCTCCCTCACATCAGCATAAGGCATGAAACTGTCACTCACTCTGTGAGCATAGATTAGTCCATTGCTTCAGTCAGGTTCTTTCTCTGAACCGTTCTAGACGAGTTTAAACAGACACACACTGCTCCATTAACACACATTTCTGACTATCCCTTTGTCCTCCCAGCCCAGTGCAGCCCCTTCTTTATTCCCCTTTTCATTCTCCATAGGAGAGAGAGAGAGAGAGAGAGGAAGGAAAAAAAATTGACTTTCACTTAATAACGTGACCTCTTACAGCTTAAGAATTGGGCAGGCGTAAAATCCATAAAGATTGCTTGAGTGTGAAGATGAAAAGTTGGCTTTGTGTGTGTGTGTGTGTGTGTGTGTGTGTGTGTGTGTTTTTCCTCCTTCATTCGGGCCCTCTCACAACGTCCCCTCATAGTTTTACATAACCAGTTATGAATAAGCATACAGGTCACTGTTGTGTTTCTTTTTAAAAAAGCTTACATTGTTTGGAAGGGAAAAAAAACCAAACAAACACTGTCATCAAGTCTTATTGGAGAACAGAAGAAAGAGATAGGAAGTGGAGGAAACAAAGCTTTTTTTTTAAAGGCAGGCAAACCACTGTTTAGTGGCATAACAAGTCGAGAGACAATTTATTTTTAATTGATATGCCCTTTCTTACTATGGGAAAGAACAATTATATCCAGCCCCTACACATTCTCTCATAGGCACAGTGTGAGACCGAAAAAAAAGTACCTTCGGGTTGAAACGAGAGAGAGAGAGAAGTTATATTTCTGCCAAAAAGCATTTTAATGTTACCTTTTTATATCAAAGAAGAATAATTCTGGCATTAAAATGACTCCGGGCACCGGTGGAATATCAGTTTTTGATGATTTGCCAGATTGATGAGGTATTAAACGCAATGATACGAGATGGGCGTTTGCATAAAAAGCTGAGATTTGATGTTAAGTGCATATTACATTCATAGCGTGTAGCATAATTTGATGCAAGAATATTTATTTATTTTTATTTTTTTTTTCACATCACATCTTTTAAGTAGAGAAGCTTGCCTTACGTGTCTGAAGCTCTGCTTACAGTATACAGTAAAGATGTAAAGTTGTGGCACATCTTGGTCTTTTTAAAGTGACCACTCTTGATTGCGTTGAAACCGCTTAAATATCATGTCTTGTCATTATCTGTTTTTGTTGTTGTTGTTGTTTTTTTTTTGCCTTTTGCTGGTAAAAAAAAAATTAGATTCCATTTAGACTTGGTAGTGCTTCTCAGACTCCCTCACTTACTTGTGTCTATCTGTTTTTAGCTTCTACATAATTAATCGGATGTTCAAAAGAGAAAAATTGTGTCAAATTTTGACTGGAGCACTGACACATTCTTTTCTTTAAATAAATAAATAATATATGCTTTTTTTTGGAGAAAAACAAACACAATTTTGCCATAAATTATTCCATTATTGTCGGCAAAATAGAATTTTCTATCATCATCATCATCTCTCTCTCTCTTTCTCTCTCTCTCTCTCTCTCTCTCTCTCATTTAAAAGGTTATTTATTTATTTAAGAGTGAAACAGAGAACTCAGTGCAGTAGGACATAAAAGCAATCAGTCTCTCTGACTTAACAAGAATCTGTTCCCATTAAATGAACTCTACACCCATCAGTGGCAGGGTAACACTACCCACCTCAGCATTTTTTCTCTGAAGGGAGGCTTCAGGAGGAGAGAGTCTCAGCTGCTTTTCAAGGCTTTCTAGCACGGGAATAATGTACATTTTTTTTTTGTCGACACCAAACTATTAAATCCAATCAATGGATATGAGGACAAGGAGAGGGAGGAGGTGGGATGGGGGGGAGGGATGGGGGAGGGGGGGGGGCTTCTCGTGGATGTCTCTGAGCGCGGGCCGATCTCCTGTTTGCGTACCTCCTGGAGACACAAATGTCAGCTTTGAGCAGTTTGCAGACCCCCCGCTAAGCGCTTGGCCCGTGCAGAACCAAACTGCTTCTCTCTTCTGGACTCTTGGCATTCTCCACACTCTCAGCAGTCATCAATGTGTCATACTACATCTTCACAATTACTTACCATCTCATTAAAATAACATTCAAATGGTTCTCTCCATACGTCGACCCAAAAGCAATGAGAATTCTACGCTGACCAACTCTGCCGAAGACCAGAATCTCATTGAAGGTGAAGGGCCGTTGGTGTGAGGACTGACCTGATGGGGCTCAACTTCATTTTGTTAAAGTCGGGACTCGGCCTCTCTCGAAATGGCTGCCAGTGAATGAGGAAATTTTCCTCTGGAGGATTAGGTCTTAGTCACCTCATTTCACTGAAGTATTAAGCATTACAAAAAAAAAAAAAAAACCTGCCAACATCACATGAAAAAGCCCAACAGAGGAATATGCAAAGCTCCCTCCCTTAAGAGAAAAAAGAAGTGCTGGCATTGTGAAGAGTAGGTATTGTTTTAAGAGAAAGACGTCAGGCGAAAGCCAGTGGCAAAGTAAGGAGTGACAATACCGCTAAACTGCTTTGGCACGAGATGACAGACACACTGCAAAGAAATCAACAGTACACACACACACACACACACACACACACACACACACTCAAACAAAGTAGTATCTCTGAGTAGTATCTCTGTCTTTGCAAACTCAAATGTCTTGGTTTGGTTTAGTTATGTAACATTCCATAATTTAAGCCGGACTGTGGATGAAGAATGCAGGATGGGTAGAGGAATGAGGGCCGCCCAAGGGATGGATTCTCTCTCTCTGTTTGTCTCTGTCTCTCTTGTTCTCTCGTTCTTTCTCTCTCTCTGCCTCGTTCTCTCTCTCTCTCTCTCTCTCTCTCTCTCTCTCTCTCTCTCTGTCTCTGTCCCTCTCTCTCTCTTTCTCTCTCTCTCTATTACTACTATTACAATGTGACTCCGTGGCCCCTGTGGATTTTCTCTGTGTGTTGTGCCAGTATTCACCAAAGGAAACTATGTGCAGAATAAAGCTAATCCCTCTCTGTCAGGACCGGGCCAACACGGACATGACTTTGCAGTGGGACAAGTGATGTCATCCGTTCAGAAGTTTGGATTTAAAACATATACTCTCCCCCTCCCATCCCACCCGCATGGCCCTTATAACAGCCCCCCCCCCACCACCCCCCAACCCCGTCTCTCTCTCTGCACGGCCTTCCCTTTGAAAATGGTGGCCAACTATAATAATCAACTTCCACTCAAAGTATATATCAGATGGCGGGAGGGTAGATTACCACAAGAGCAAATACGTGTCCTTATTATACTTCGCTGTACCTCACTCACGAGAGAGACAGCAGAGAAGCAGAGAGAGAACAAGGCAGGGAGGATGGATCGAAAGAAAGAAAAAGAAAGACAGTGAGAGAGTGACTATGGGACGAAAGACGATGACGGCGAGACGGGGTTGGAGACAGGGGGAAAAATTTAGAGCGAGGAACAGAGTAAATGAAAAGAGATAAAAAGAAGGATAGAGAAGAGACAAGAAAGGACGGAATGAGGGGACTCAAGCAGTAACTCATTATTCAACAACCAAAACAACCTCTCTCTCCCTCTCTCTCTCTCTCTCTCTCTCTCTCTCTCTCACACACACACACACACTCACACTACTCTACATCATATTTTTGTTTGTGCTCTACCCTTTTTCTTTCTTTTTTTGTTTTTTTGTTTTTGGTAACTTATTTATGAGAATTTGAGTGAATATGCAGAGTTGTGCTGATTATTTCTGATTTAGCTTCTAAATATCCCTCTGCCAGTCAGTCCTGTCCTCTCACCCATCTTATTCCTTCTTTTTCTGTGATTTTAGCAGATGAGCAGAGGGGCAAAGAGGAGCTTTTTCATTCGGAAACACCTTTTTCTTTCTCTCCAGTGCACTCAGTTCATCTTTTTCATGTCTGTGACAGACTTGAAGCCCCTGACAGTATCAGAGACTTAATCACAGCCGTTCTCCTGTCAGGAGCTCTTCTCCCCATTTTTCATTATCATTTAATGTGGACAGAGGCCAATACCAGCCACATTAACAGCCCTCACCCTCCACCTCTCTCTCTCCCTCTCTCTTTCTCTATCTCTTTCTCTCTCTCTCTCTCTCTCTCTCTGCCCCTTCAGATGGTTTAAATGGTGTGGTGGCCAACAAAAGGAGAATGGGGGAGAGAGATGAAATATATTTTGACTGTTTTATGGAAAAACAATCTGACACAAAGTAATATTCATCTCTGTTGAATCTAATATTCTTTTTGGAATGATATTAGATGGTATCTATTATATCTTCCATTGTGTTTCCATCTGCCCTTTTCAGAATCTAAATGATGTGCATTAGTAGGTAAATGGGCTAATGCCTGTCTGTATTTAGCGGGCTACATGCCGTGAATATATTCTCTGCTTCAAGAAGTAATTGGTAATTACAATGGTCATTTAGACAATCACTGTCTCGCCCAGATTCATGTCATTCTTAAAAATAACTAGCTCTTAACCTTTGACAGAATTCTACAGAAACTCTTCATCATCGCCTCCGCTTTGATTAATTTTGTGAGAGGTTGCACCACACACTCTCACACACTCACACTCATTCTCATTCTCTTTCTCTTTCTCTCTCTCTCTGCATCTTGGCCACTTTCTCTCTGTCTCTCTCTGTGTCTCACGCACGCACGCGCACACACTCGTGTGCACACTCACATACACACACGCAAACACACACACACACGCACGCACGCGCGCGCACACACACACTCATACACGCACACACACACACACACATTTCCACATATCCACACATAAATCTGTATCAATAAAAGTGATGCTTTCACATTTGTTAAGCGTAGCCGTTTGCCCCACCTCCACATCCCCCACCCAATCAGTAAACAGGGGGGAAAAAATACTGTGCGTTCTGAATAGCAGGTAAGAGCGGCAGCTCTCAAACCATTAGTTCCATTTTATAAACAATTAGACAGTAGGACACACAGGTCATTTAGCCTTATCATCTCCTCCTACACACACACACACACATACACACACACACACACACATACACACTCACTCACTCCCTCCCTATCCCTGTCTCTCTGCTTGACAAAATTCAACACTTTAACTCTGATTATCCTGTGTCTCTCCACTACAGCCTATCCACCACCACCACCACCCCACCCCCCCCCATCCCATCATCCCCTTTGTTTTGACATTCACACTCACACGTTAGTTGCATCTATGCATAATGACCCAGTGGAAAAAGAAACATCTAGTCTGCTTGGATATTGCCTTTGCAAAATAACAAGGTTCAAGACGTTTGACTCTGAAACCACTTATATACTGGATCCGTGTTATATGTTTTTTCTTTTCTTTTCTTTTCTTTTCTTTTTTTTTTTTTTTTTTGCTTCCCCTCTTGTCCCT
>NC_044496.1:10888771-10891271 GCF_902362185.1 Chanos chanos | reverse complement strand
CTCCCCGTAGCCATTGTGGTAGAGTATCAGAGACCAGATACATTAGTAAAAACAGCATTAGCAAAACCTAGAATTGAACTTTATCAACTTACAATGTTCTCTGACTCATTAAGCACAGTTGCTTTCCATAAAACAGGCCTGATCTAATTCATCAACGACTGAAGCTCAGTACGATTTATATGAGACCCCTGTGACCAGGCCAGAGGTCACAGCCAAGGGTAGCTACACCCAAGATCCAAACTGTCACCAGAGGCAGACCCTAATGCATATGTGCCAAAGGACATTATCAGTAATGTGTGAAACCGAAAAATTGCACAGATCCCACAACATAAGCATTACATGTGTGAAAAATCACATCAGTGTTTGGAAAAGAAAAAAAAAAGTTTTCTTGGAGTCAGTGGCTAAAAAGCTATTTACAATAAAGGATATTTAAAAGATACTTCAAATGACAGCAGATTGACTGTATTGTTACATTTGTGCTTATTTTTAGACTTTAACGTGTTAAACACATACACATTCTGTAATGTACTCTCAGTAGCATATTGATCTTTGTGCTGTTATGTCTTTTTGATCGGAAAGGGAGAGGTAGAGAGGAAAGGAAGGAGAGAGAAAGAGAGGGAGAGAGAGAGGGAGAGGTGTAAACTTCATCCTCCTCATCCAGTCTTCGGTTTTTGGGAAGTTACTTGTGTGAATGCTCCCCATCACTCTTTAAAACTCTTCATTAATCAGTCTCGTCTGTTTTATTATTATTTCTGTTAGTGCCGCAGAGATCGCTTAATAAAAAGAGATTTCTTGTTGAAGTGGAAAAGGGTGGGGAAAAAATAATAATAAAAAAAAAAAATTGGAAATTAAAGCGCATTCATTGGACCTTAAAATGTTTTGATGGCTTTTCTGAGGCACATTATATTTACATAGGAATGTGTCATTAACGTCAACGGCGAACCAGAAACTATTAAACTAATACAATGCTAAACTGAAGAACCTTGAGAATTTGATTAGAGCCATTGTGAGTTTTAAAAATGCTCCATTCTTGGGTTAAAACAAAAGACAGATGCTTTCAGCTATGCTAATAATTCAGCTGTCAGCTCTTATTGATGTATTTGACTGTTACAGCTAGCATTTACATGCCGTATATATAGCACAGAGAGAGAGAGAGAGAGAGAGAGAGAGAGAGAAGGAGGGAGGGGGAGAGAGAGAGAGAGAGAGAGAGAGAGAGAGAAGGAAGGAAAGAGAGAGATATCTATGCAAAGACTCATAATGGAGGCTTGAAACAAACATGCAACTGTTTGTGTTTCATTTCAAATTAGCTGCTGTAATTTTCAGAAAGACTGCAGGCATTGTTTGCTTGGCAAAGTCATGCGTTTTGGAGAATTTTAAATTCTCTCATTATTGCTCTCATTGGAGATGCAGTATTTCTTGGGTTTTTTTGTTTTTTTTTTAATACCAAGCCAAGTGCACTTAAACGACAGTGAATAATCTTCGCTCTTAGCTCATCGTGCTCTCAATGACCTTCTTACGCTATTTATTAACATATCTGCATTGTGTGTGTGCGTGTGTGTGTGTGTGTGTGTGTGTGTGTGTGTGTGTGTGTGTGTTTGTGTGTGTGTGTCTGTGTCTTTATAATTGTGCGAGTAAGTGTGACACTGTTATATGAGCATCTAGAAAACATGACCAATTCTATTTCACTAGATCCCTACATCCAAACATATTGACTTTGCTTTTTCAACCTTACAGTTGATCTTTTTTTCTCTCTCTCTTTCTTTCAAATTATCACACTGCTGAAGCTAAAGCAGTGACTCACTTCAATATTATGCTAATGGCTACATTTACATAAAAAACATAAACAATAATATATGTCATGGTTAGCATTTAAACAAACTCTCCCACGATTCCACTTTAAATATGATTATGAAATTTAATAAATACATAGGGGGATGTTTCAACAAAACCACAGACCTAGTGAAATAAAAAACCTATTTGTGTTTCATTATCTGTTTGAACATATTATACATCCTTTTTGCAAGATATTTAACATTGTTTTATCATACCCTAGAGAAATTTTACACAGTGATCTAATTAAAGTCACCAATTTTTGCCTGGTATCCTATTTAAAAATCTATATATTCTATATAATTATGAAATGATACATTATTTAAAGCAGAAACCCCAAAGCCCCATGCATGTGGCTGTAATTTTAATCAAGAGTAAAATGAATAGTCTCCTTTCTTTCATGGACCTGTTTAGAAGCTTAATTGTAGAAAGAAGTAAATCTCGATTAAACAGGGTTTTCGCCACCACACTGAAAAAAAATGAGAATAAATCAGCAGGAAAGCATGCATGAAATCCAGTTTTACATCATTTAGAAACCGTGTAACAAAGTGACTGTGATTGTGTCGACTTGGACCATCACTTCACAGCAAACGGAAGGATAAGTGTTTGTGTGTGTGTGTGTGTGTGTGTGCGCGCAAATGTGTGCGTGTGCTCATGTGTGTACGTGTGT
>NC_044496.1:10863771-10883771 GCF_902362185.1 Chanos chanos | reverse complement strand
TCCCTTCCACAAGCTCTCAAATCAACTACAACAATGTTCATCACAAGAGAAGCCCGCCACCCCTAAAAAAACTGCAAAGCTAAATTCTCCTGTCCCACTTTTCTCTCCCTCCTTGTTCCCTCACTCTTTCATGTAATTTTTGGTGTGTCTGTGTGTGTGTGTGTGTGTGTGTGTGTGGAGGGCAAGATTGATTAGCGTGCACCATATTTATTTGCATACTTTTGCACACAGATCACTCTGAATGAAGAGCATTTTTTTTTTTAAATTTTATTTTCCAAAAGGTGGAGGAGGTAAGGGTGGTGGGAGTAGAGTGAGATGGAGGGGGGGGGGTTGTCTTTTCAAGGAACACCCCCAGAATTAATGTTCCACACCTGTGCACAGTGCGGCAGTCTTTATCAAACATCACAGGTGCACCACATTAATTGTGGGAGAAACCATTTTATTTCCATAGGGGTGCTCAATTTGGCAGAGAGTGGATACACATATACTCGCACGCACACACACAGACACACACACAGACACACACACACACACATATAAATGTGAGATACTTAATGTAGTTTATAACATGTTCATTTTCAGTACATATTCATTTCTCTCTCTCTCTCTTTCTCTCTCTCTCTCTCTCTTTTCCCTCCCAGGATGTGCACAATACACTGTATAAAAATAGCCACCCTGTTTCAAAGTAGTGATTAGAGTAATGCTTGTTTGGCACATTTCCTGTGTGTGTGTGTGTGTGTGTGTGTGTGTGTGTGTGTGTGTTGTTAGCTTCCTTTAGCATATTCAAAAAAGTAGGAATATGTCCTCACTAAAGACAGAAGTACAAACGTGTGTGTGTGTGTGTGTGTGTGTACGTGTGTGTCTACATATACACAGGTCTCTAGACCAAAAGCACCTGCTTACCTTCCACTCTAGTCAAAATTACCTAGAGGAAGTATTCTAGAGGAAAAATTTCAACACACGCTCTGATCACTGCCACCTTTTATTTAACTCTTTCTCTCTGTAACTTATCAAATCCTGCCATAGGCCTCTTGAATAATGGTCATGAAATCCAAAAAAAAAAAAGAAGCTTTCGGTCACTGCACACCCTCTTACAAGATTCCCTAAAGATTTAGGAGAGAGGCTTAATTTTTTTTCTTCATTTTTTTTGGGGAAGTCCAATAATGAGCATTAAAAGGTCAGTGGAGCATTACTGCTCATCCATTCGTGCCTTATTCCAAGTCATCATGCATGATTTCCTCCCAAATGGTTAAAGATAAAGAGAATTTAAAAAAAAAAAAAACATAAAAGAAGAGGAAGAAAAAAAAAACAATAGATAAGTGTCACACTCCCCTCTAAATAACCACAGCCGTATTTTGACTACGGCAGTCGAAACGACAAGGGCTGACAGGAGACGCATTAAAAGAAATGCTGAAAGAGAGAGGAGAGAGGAAAAAAGAAAAAAAAAAGAAAAAAAAATAGCAGATTATTTTCCCTGGCTGCTTTCCTCCATCGACGGCCATTTTGAACTGTGCAATTGACCTTCTGTGGCATCATTTACAATGACTCATATCAAAGCCCAAAGTGTTAAAGCAACAGTTTCCTCTCTCAACACACACACACACACACACGCACACACGCACACATGCACTCACACACACACACATACACACACACACACACACACACACGCACACACGCTCATGGGATGATGGCTTTAACTACACTAAATTGTCTCCTTCATTTGTATGACTATTGCAACCTGCGGTCTCCTCAACTCACCCTTTGACAAAGGAGGTCATTGCTGTGCTGACGAAAATGAAGCCCACTAGATATTGTTTGATTGGATTTGCCTTTTCCAAGGTTTTAGGATCATTATAGAAATTCATTTGAAGTGTTAGCTGAAAATGAAACCAGCTCATTTAATTATTTTCTAACTGTTTCTTTTGCTTTTTCTTTTTTTTTTCCCCCTTTTTTTCTTTCACCCCTCCATGTCGTTTTCAAATCAGCTGAAATATTAAGATTCACCCTATCCTTAAAATGCATCTCAGATGATCCAATATACCCCCTGCCGTTCAAAGAAAAATATTTTCTCACTCTGCAATCACCCTCTCTTTAACTTCTCCTTTTTATGCTCTCCCTCGCTTTTCTCTTCCACCCTGACTGATTCACTCTACCCCTCCCTTCACTCTCTGTCATTTTCACTCTCTGTCTATCTCTCTCTCCTTCTCCTTCTCCTTCTCCCTCTCTCTCTCTCTCTCTCTCTCTCTCTCTCTCTCTTTCTCTCTCTCTCTCTCTCTCTCTCTCTCTGTCTGAAAGAGAAGCAGGCTTTGGTTCCAAACCAAATGTGCTCATTCCAACATTTCAATAAATTGAGAAGGGGAAGCATTAAAGTTAATCAGACCAACCACATTGTGGTTAAGACACGTTGGCTGGATTATGGATTACTATTAGCTGGATGAAAACCGATTCTTTCATTTAAATTCTGGGTTCCTCATCTTGCTAAAATTAAAAAGGAACTAATACTTCTTGGAAGTAGTTTTTTTTTTTTTTTTCCTTCATGTGAACATTCGCTTCCTCTTTAATCTCACTCAGAGTCAGACCACATACAAGGAACACCCAAGGAGAGACACAGGGCTGACATTTTAACAGGGGTGAACAGTAATACAAGGGTAATAACATCCACAAAGATCAACACCATGCCAAAGTTTATGTCATATACAACGCATGACGTATGCAGTTATTCATAATCACCCTGGTTCAACAAATATTCGTGTCTAATCATACACAGACTTGAAAAGTGTTCCAGATTTGTGGGAAATGATACGAACAATCTGATATGAAAAGTTATGAAGGCTAACAGAATTCCATGTCTTAACCATTCGATACTTTTAAGTCTTATGATCTTATTGTTAGAATTTAATATAAACTGAAAAAGTAACACTGTGTCGATGTAGTGAAAAGTACACCACGGGCAAGCTGTCAGCTCAGGACGTAATAGTCCATAGGCAGCAATATCACACGTAAAATTCAAGGTAAATTTGGCAAGTTTGCCTGTGGTAGATGAACTCCAACAGTATTTAACAGTTCAAAATGTTTTGCACTCCACAGTGTGGGACAATATAAACCCATTCAGTGCTGAATTAACACAGCCAGATTTGTTGTACATCTCCGTACATGTATCAAACCTCGTTACGATTACAGTTACAGTTATAGTTCATACAACTTTAAATCACAAAAATATGATTAAAGAGTCATAACACCACATACACAATGCATTATATATATATATATGTGTGTGTGTGTGTGTGTGTGTGTGTGTGTGTGTGTGTGTGTGTGTGTGTATGTATGTATGTATGTATGTATGTATGTGTGTGTGTGTGTATGTATATATATATATATATATATATATATATATATGAGCTGAAGGTGGCTCCTCTTGTGCGTGAGTCTTTCTGGAGGGGTTTGACTGACTGTCTATCTCTATAGAGAAGCTGTATGGCCCTTTTTCCACTCCAGCTGTGACACACTGGAACTACGAGACTGTTGGATGCTTTACCCAAAGAGCAAGTGTATATACAGTGGGGAGACAGGCATAGTCAATATACAATATAAACAATGCAATGAAGGTAAGGCTGCTGTATACTTATAGCCCAAACACAGATGGATAGGGAAGTGAGTAATGCATATTTTAGGAATAACCACCCCTTTTTTTTTTGCTTTTTTTTTTAAGTTGCTAGACCATACTATACAGGACACAGCTGCAACTGTGACAGCTAGCAGTATAATATTTTTATAGAAATATTTAATATTTGGAATTTTCCCTGACTCAGAATGGAACGAGTGACATTACAGCTTGAGCTTATCTGTTAAAGTCATCACATTTGATTATAAGTGTAGCGAAGTCCATGTCACCGGTTCATGTGAGGTGTACTCTATTATACATCTACCGTACAATACTGCCGCGTCCGAACTGTCCTCATGTTTACTGTGTAGCACTCATGACAAACTCCACAAACCAGCTCATCGAAAGCAAAAACAAAGCAACATAATCAGTGAACAGAGAGAAAGAAAGAAATAAAGGAAGAAAGAAAGAAAGAAAGAAAGAAAAAGAAGTGCCTGATTCATGAGAAGGAATCAATTAGTATTGCATTATTCTTAGAATCTTATTTTGAAAATTGAAATATTGGTATTGTGCTCATGATCATCAGTGTAAAACTAGACTGAATGTGTGCATGAATGTGGAGAAATGTGGATGGAGGGATGGTACGGAATCAGAACAAATGAGTGTGCATGGGATGTTTGTGTTGCTTCCTGTGTGTGTGTGTGCATGTGTGTGTGTGTGTGTGTGTGTGTGTGTTTACGCTGCTGTCAGCACTAGATGGTAAATGTCAGCCTTGACTAGGCGCTGACTCCTCTATATCAACGTCAGCAGACAGCCCAGCGCACACGCAGCCAAACTGTTTCATTACCAATAAACATGTCTCAACATTACACACAGCCAACACAGTCAGGTCCTCCACACAAACACCTCAAACAGAACACAGAGAGACAGAGCTAAAGACAGTCCACAGGGACCACCACACAGATATACAACACAGATTAAAGAAGTAAAAATACAGCAAAGAGACACAGCACAGCATCCCCGCAGTCCTCTCTCTGGGTAAGCTACGCTTCATGTTATGTGTAAACCAACAGAAAGAAAGAGAAAGAGAGAGAGAGAGAGAGAGAGAGAGAGAGAGAGAGAGAGAGAGAGAGAGAGAGAGAGAGAAACATCACTGACATTTATCACAACTTGTTACCAGCTGAGCTTAAATCAACCCATCACTCCAGCTGACAACACTTAGCGCACAGACAACAAATCGCAGGGCTGGATCCAATGACACCAAACAACTGTTCCCAGGCCCATCCAGCAGCTGAATATTCGGGCTGAATATTATATCAGAAACCCCCTTCATAGAGTAGTATGTGCATTAACTCAAACCCATACTGCCATTCACATAAATGAAACTTAGGCATTTCACTCTACTGACTGTGGTTTTCTCACACACCTTATACATTAAATTATTCAGATGGCACAGTGTTTGATTTAGAGGGCCTCTTGTCTGCCTCTCTCTCTCTCTCTCTCTCTCTCTTCTTTTTTAGACATTTCATTATGTTGTATGACTTTAGGCCCACTGGCTGGAAAATGACAATTATTTTGCCTCAGCAGCTTGCTATTAAGAGAAGCAAAAAAAAAAAAAAAAAAAAAACGTCAAGAAACATGCGGAGGGATTCAGTGCATTGCACAGCTAGGATTACACAGAGAAACACACACGTGTGCATGCGTGCGCGCACACACACACACACACACACACACACATACAGAGAAGGAAAATACAACAAATGGGCTTATAGACTGCAGCCAGCGCAGGTGAGAAATGACCCTTTGGAGAGAGTTCAGAGAAATATCAGTCACTGTAAACTAATGCCTTTTAGATGTACCCAGCTACCTTTAGCAGCCCAGCTTAGTGAATTAAAGGCATATCTAATGGCAGTTTGTTTGGCCTTTTCATAAATTCCGCATAAATATATATGAGGGGAAAAAAGAAACATACAACAGGCTAATAGAAACGAATGAACTAGTCAAGCATACATTTGCAGTGAGAGATATGGTTCTTCTGATTGGAAAGGGCATCCACTATCGCAATATTGATAATACTTTTCAAATTTCATCTGCTTTTGTTTGCATTCTGGGCTGCCTGTTTAAACACACCGGGAATTATAATGAGACTAAACATTATCTCCCTGTTGTTCAAGGCTGAATATATAACTTTATCACAGAAATGATTCCCATTCTTTGGCTAGGCAGTATCTTTTCCATTAAAGTCTGGCTATCTGCTGGTCACACTGCACCGGCCAATCAGGACTGAGTTGGGCTCATGTGTTGGCCAAGCGCTGCAAAGGTTTCCCACTTGGGTTTTACTGAGCGTTTCTGTGTATGTTTGTGAGTGAGGAAGAGGGGGCAGTTGTATGTGAGTGTGGCAGGGGGAGAGAGAGAGAGAGAGAGAGAGAGAGAGAGTGTGTGTGTGATTGTGTGTGTGTGTGTGTGTGTGTGTGTGTGTGTGTGTGAAACAATGAGTGTAAAAGAAAGTGAGCAAGCGTGTGTGAGGCAGGATGAGTGAGCGACTGAGTAACTCAGTGATTCAGTGAATGAGCAAGTGTTTAACCCATCTCATTTGACTGTCTATGAAAGTGTAACCTTTTCTTGCTGGGTGTATGTAAGTTGCTAATACAGTTTATGATTGTCCATCACATGCACTATGTCTGTTTTGTATGTCTTGGTGAACAGATTATCAAGATTAAGTCTGCTGTCCAAAATACTACAATTTCACTACAGATGGAGACATTTCAGATGCCAACCACTGATACAGAGGGAAGACACACTCCTTTCACTTTACAACGTCTCAATATTCAAACCGGGGAAAACAAAGTGAACCAGTAAAAAAATCCTTATTTCAATGTCTCAGTCGTCGCTACGCTAGCAGATACCCGTCAGCACTTTTTCCATCTCTCTCTCTCTCTCTCTCTCTCTCTCTCTGTGTGAGAAGTGAACACTTGTGGAGAATATGAGTGTCAAAGCGAGCGTTTCCTGACGGCAGGTTCGCGGTGCTCTTTGACTGAGAAAGGGAAGCGGAGACAATATACTTCCCTCAGACATGAGAGCAGGCCCCCAACCCTGTTAGATTAACCTCACCAGGAGGCCCCTGGAGGTTGGTGTTATCTCGTTCTGTCGACGCCTAAGAGGAGATCTCATAGCCCGGAGGCGATAGGAGCTAAGCCGTACTGTACACGCTCTTAAAAAAAAAAAAAGAAAAGAAAAAGAGAAAGAAAACACAAGACTCCGTCTTGGCTGACTGCAACTTCCCTGTCACATCCAGACAAGCGCTAAAACAGCGCGTAGGTTGAGCGAGTAGAAAAATCACACGGATGATATGACACAGAAAAGGTACCTCGTTGTGTTTGACAGCGTAGAATTGAAGAAAAAGAGGTGAGGATTCAAGAATAAGGGGGTGGTAGGGGGGCGGAGACATGGACTCAACACTAACGTTGTTTAGTTTATCATAGCTTTGTGACAGAAACCACCACAAACCGAGTATAACTTTATTTGTCAATAAACAGACACACGAGTTCCATGTGGAACGTAGAAAGTATCTTCTTTATAAACGTTTGTGAGGAAATTTGTTTGTCTGATTTGTGAAATGAGTCTTTTAACAAAGATACGAGAAAAGCACCCAAATATCTGTTCGGTCCTTTTGTCACAAGATACCAACACTTTTTTGTTTTTTTTTTTACCTCATCTTAATGTCTTTAACTGTAACTTTTTTTTCTGTTCAGCATAGCTACACTCACAGTTGGCCTCACCAAAGTGGATTTAAAGGCAAACTTTGAAAAGTCGACATTAAACGTGCCCGTATCTGGCTTTGAGTACGCATCGACATTCTTCGCTTCCAGCCGTTTTATCCCAGCCTTGGCAAATCAGAGAGAGCTTCTGTCCAGCGAAACAAAGCCAGGATAGGAACTGTTTACCCGTGACTCTCACAAGAGTCCTCCTTCTCCGTCAAACACCAACTCTGCCAGCTGGTACCTCCGATGAAGCACTATAACACTATAGTTTCAAAGTGTGCATGTTTATGTGTGTGTTTGTGTGTGTGTGTGTGTGTGTGTGCGCGTGTGTGTATATGAGTGTGTGTGTGTGTGTGTGTGCATTCATGTCTGTGTGTTTGCGCATATTCGAAGTGGATTTAAAGAGTAAATGGCTTAATGATTTCTGGGAAAACTATAAATTGGGGTCCAAAATAAAAGCCATTACTGTGATTTGATTACCATACAATTGAATTAGAGAGTAATCAGCAGCTCTATATATCATTATATTGAAATGTTATCCAGAATTACTCAATGCCCATGGCTATAAACACAGACACAATGTCATCTTTAAAAGGTACAGCAGTCAATGCTCAATCTTCAGCTTTCAACTGTCATCGGTTTCCTTTGCTCTGCTCTGACAAATCCCTCAGACAATATAACTGAAAAATCTTCAGTCAGCACCATGTGATTTCATTTTAAGTTGTGGAGCTATGTAGCTACAGAGCTTGCATAGCATGATCTGTTGCACGTTATTAAAAATGAGGCAGATAAGGTAAAGAAACCACACAGTTAAATGCAAATCAGGTAAAATCTGTGTCAGGCAGAGGTTTTCAATTATTACTTCTTTACATTTCAAGTGGAATTAATGTGGTTGTGAAAACCTGTGGCATGGAAGAAAAATGTTCCAGCGTGAATAACAAAATTGGCGTATTTACGTATTCACACACAGTTTTGAATAAAAACAGAGATGGGTAGTTTAAGCACAGCTTTTTCTAGTCCTCAAACTTCTCAAACAAATCAAAAAAAGAAAAGCACAACAGGATTCTCAGTATGGTCACTGCAGTGTCAACCTGTAGATAAGTGAAGACAAAACTTCTTTACATTAGGACGATAACACACCTTACTCTTTTAAACTCACGCAAGATTGATTCCTCTTTTTTCACACGCTAACCATTGCCCCATGGGATATGTCAACAAGCGGAGACCGTGACGTCTCTGACAATCGTCCAGATGTCTTTGTCGTACGATGATTGGGGGGGGGATAAAGACTGGAGAGTTCCTCTCCTGTGACGCATGTCATGAGGGATTTTAAAGTGTCTGTGTTGTCAAGTGGTGCTCCAGCGAGAGCTGTGCTTTTGAGGGACAGGGAGAGATAGAAAGAGAGGGAGATGGCCACTAGACAATCGTTGAAAATAAAAATCTGTAAACACAGAAACGGACGATGGATATGATCAAGGGTGCTTAAGAGCCACCCATGAGAACTGGCGTATACATCATGCCATGTAGTATTCTCCTATGCAGTCCTCTGCTTTGCCCTGGTACAGAAGGACAGGAGTTAACCCAGAGTCACCACTCCTTTCTTCACCATACTACACCGATAAGTGAGTCGTAACGAACATATCTCACCGTAAACACAGCAACGCAGTGCAGTCGGAGAAAAAAGATCCTAATTCATTATTTTCTTTCTTTAGGTCTCTCAAAATTTACCACAACAGCAAAAAAAAAAAAAAAAAAACACACCCACATGCACAAACACATGCTTATTAGAGCATCATTTAAAAGTACTATTATTTGAAGAAAAGTATTCATTTTGGTAAATAATTTTTTTTTTTACTCATCATGTTTTTGAGGGAAAAACCTTTTCTGCATACTCTTCTAATTGAAGAGCAGTTTTTTTTTTTTTTTTTTCAAGCCTGATCGGTCTGCCTATTATAAACTCTGATCTGGCAACCATTAGAGAAATAACATCAGCCCCCTCACTAGCTTGTTGGCATAATCCCATGAAGGGCTAACTAATTGTCTCCCAAATTAGCAAAAGTCGTTATTAAGCTTAATAGCTTGTTTCAGGACATGAAAGGTACACATGTAGGTTCATATAAGACTAAATACATGGTATGGATACTGAAAAAATACTAAATAAACATTCTTCGAACTTTTTGATCACAGCAAAACAAGAGTAACTAACTAGTTATAAAATGATTTATAAATCATTTATAATTTGATTTATAATGATTTTAGCTTATGTAAGCTAGATTGATCAATTTATGTATCATTTTATCCTCATCTCTAATTTTTCACTATGACATCTGTCTGAATTAAAGGGTGGTCAAACCGTAGTCTTTTTTCATCCATATACTATAATGTGGCTTGCTTTAGACTGAGGCTCTGTACTGCAATTGGGTATAATTATTAGGACAAAAGACTCTTTTTGTTTCATTTGCCAGTCAATATTGAGAAGTATGTAAAAGCAAATTTGTTTAACCTCCTTTATTTTTTTACATGCAGATGAATAATATCTAAATGGCCCTCGTTACACACTGTTAATAATGGTCACAGCTTTACATTATGCAAATCAAAGTCAGCTACAGTGCACATGTGCTGCAATACCGCTAAGCATTTTGAGCATGTTTCATGCTCTCTAACGCAGATAACAGTTATAAAGTGCTTCTTTTTGACACTGAGCAGTGCACTCGTACTGGATCAATATATTACAACAAGACTACTTATTTTGGCTTTGTGCCTTTCTCTGACTTAGCTCACATCACAATTGCATCCATTGTGCAAAGGAAAAAAAAAAAGCCCTTGTTATTCCAAAGAACTTTAACAATAAACATTAACAAGAAGTAAAATCTTTTTTTTTTCATTTTATGCCACATTCTTCCAAATAGTCTTGTTGAGTTTGATGATAGCACAGTTCTGGTCACCATCTCACTTCATTTCACTTCCCTAAAACAACAAGCATGCGTCACTTTTTACTTCTGTAATATTTCACTAAAGTTATATTTTAGAGTGGCAAATGTGTAAAGTAAGATCACAGATAATAAAAGCACTCGTAGATGATAAAAAAAAAGACTGAAGATAACATAATCGTGTTTTTGCAACCCCAAAAATCAACTTGTGGCTCACAAAAATATTATTCAACATTTGTCACCCATCGCCGAAAGTCTCCGGTGAAAACGGAGATTAAAATCGCTCTTCAGACGAAAATAAAAGTCACCATAGAGGGCCAGTTCTAATCATCCCAGCCTCTTCAACCTTTCCAATCTAAGTTTTGATTTTTTTATTTTTTTTTTATATATCATTAATACAGTGATGTTTCGAGTCCTTCATTTTACACTAACCCAGTCACTCTGTTGACAAGGCACGCCATCCCTTGCCACTAACTGTTTACTTAAGCACACAGGACCAATCAAGCCTCTGATTACTTCAATGGGCTAATTAAGACTCATTAGGTATTAAGTCCTGACACCTGCATGCCCTCCAGAACCTAAGGAAAGGGACACTGCCACACTCTGGCTGGAAATCAGACATACGCCACACGTCTCTGTTAGCGGGCACTCTCGCACTCAGGCCGGGTCTTAGAGCCAAATAAAAGAAACAGCCATTGGTTGTCTTTGTTTCTTGTCCTTCACACTTCAACATAAGAATCTCTCCAATTACCCATGCAGAGTAAGGACTGGTTAAGAGGCCAGGCCGAGATGAATGTGCACACTAAACAGGCTTTATGGGGGGAGGAAAGGAAGGAAGGATGAAGAGACTGTGGATTGTGGGGGAGTCCCGACATTGATGTGATGTTAGAAGCTTTTCAAGAAACGTTTAGAAAAATCATATCTCACAAACACACACACACACACACACACACACACATACATGAAACTCACATCAACCAGTAATGAGATATGGCTAACTCTGCGCTGGTTTGTTTTGTGTACGCTTATTACTTACATAAAGTTGTAAAGTCACACGTAATCCTGTGTCAAGATGCATTTAGAATATGTCAGGAACACACAGATAAGATTAAGATTAAGTTACATGTCTAAAGGTCATCCCATAGGACTTGTTGGAATGAAAAATGAGCTTTTTTGTTGGATATAGCATATTACTTTTTGGTCTGACATATCATATTACAGGCTTACAAAAAGATCTTTATCGGGAACTTTACGAGCAGTAAGACCAGCCTACTTTAAATCCTGAACTAACACCACACTCTGAGTGGAGCACAGATATGAGATATGCCTCTCCAGTTTCATATCACAGTCAAAAATTATTGTGATTTAGGGCACAACTAGTCTGACTCTTTGTCTAGGAACTGAGCCACATCTGTGCATGCTTCTGTACTGTTATACCTTTACTGCTATTATGATGACAACTCCTCACACAAAAAGTTATTTAAAGTCCAGACCAAACGCGTGAGGCCGAGGAGTAGATATAAATGTATCGCAGAGGGTTTTCTGAAACTCATTTCTAGTTGACAAGATGGTTCAGTTACGGTGGCTGTTTTCCCTTCATGTTGCATCACTACGGAGTCCGAGTCCAAAAGCTTTGATTCCATGTCCAAAACGGCCTTCCGTATCTGTCCAATCCATTCCGCTTTACACAGCATCCGTTGGCGCGTTCACTGACAGAGGCCTAGCACGCTAAAAATATTTCTCGACAAGGAAAACAAATACAATGTGAAATCTAAACCTTCTGCAATGAGGATAAGGCCTCCCAAAATGTTTATGAAAAATAATCACCGGGACAACACACTCATGTGCTGTTTACACGAACGCCAAATGCCACAGCTAGCCCACATCTCTGACAAACAGGGAGGGGGGGTGGGGGGGGGGGGTGGCAAAACAGGAAATATCTTTTGCATATTATTTTAAGTAACTGTTCAAATTTCATTTCGGAATGGTAATCCACAAAACAAATATGTAGCGGCATATTTTAAAAAGGGAGGCACCACTTCAATTTCCTATTGTGGCACGTTGTGTTGGTGGTGTTTACTCTTGGTGTCTGTTTGAATTGATTTGCACAGCTCACCAGACACAGGCTTGAACGCTCCCACCAAGAATCCATCAGCTCATATCATCTGATAGTTCTGTAGTATTAGATTGATTTTTTTTTCTCTCTCTTCTCTTTCCTTCTTTCTCTCTTTCTTTCTCTTGCTCTCTCTCTCTGGTGTCGATGTTGACAAACAAAAGTGAGTTACCTGTTTTCGCGTCTAGCAAAGGGGGCGATAGTCTTGTTCATCTTCAGGATGAAGCTTTTAAAATGATGCTGTCAGGAGCTATATTGTGAAATGTATTGTTCACCTTACAAGTCGTCTACTCACTTATATCAAGCCCCTTGAGGAGTCTTTGGTATTAGTTATTATCGAATGCCTCTCTTGCGATGAAGTAGGAGCAGAGTGGTGCCAAAAATAATCAAAGCTTAATTCTGTTTATGTTCTGCAGCTAAGCCCATGTATATTACATTAAATGTGCTGCTATTGTTTTGGTTCAGCCCATATTGGCTATGTTTTCAGACAGTTTTGGATATTGAGCTTTGGGAACAGTTTTAGTGGGCGTCTGACTCCTCGTGATCCTTTTCGAATGTAGGTCCTTGAACGTCACTGATTTGTCCAAATGTACTGTCATGCCTCTTTTCCACTCATACAATAACTCAAAGTCATTTCATGAGTTTAAGTCATCACTCAGTCATGCTACAGTGATTCTGAGAGGCCAGGGAGTGATGCAGCACTTGGTTTGAATACGGAACTGAGAGACTGTTAAAAGATACTTCACAGGCACTATATGGGCCATGTAATGTCCCTGCTCTGAGGACAAACACTTGGTATGCATATTCTTCCAGGATTTCATTTGACAAAGTTGTTAGCTAACCACTGAGATAACGGAGATGAGAGGAGACTTCAGTTTACAGAGTTGAACCTGAGACACTTATTACCCCTCTCTCTCTCTCTCTCTCTCTCTCTCTCTCTCTCTCTCTCTCGTAAGGAAAAGTTTAATAGCAACTGTCAGTGACTCAAAGACTATACTTAGCAGTTAGCCAGGCAGCCGATCACCTCTTTGGCAGGACTAAGGGAGAAAGAATGGGAGAAGAGAGGGAGGCTTTAAAACCCTCAAAGATCCTCTCATCGTTTCTGCTTTAACTGCGCCTGGTGAAGGCGCGCAAAGTAGAAAAAGCAGAAAAACGCAGGTATAAGCCCCACTCTTGCATACCTGGAGCTGCTATTTTAAGCCCTCCGTTCCACACCGCATGTCAGACAAGCCTCAAATCCCTGCTAATACTAGTTACCTCTGAAACACTGATCTTACTGTTTGGCTTTTAGCTTAGACAAGTTATTTCCTACTCCCTTTGAAATAAAAAAAAAAAAGTCGAGTGTTCTGACACCGACTTTCGTTCTGAGCTCATTAAAGCAGGGGGATCTGTCTCGGTGCTACCTGTTTCTTTCTCTCTCTCTTTTTTTTTCTTTTTTTTTTTTTTATAGACTAGCGATAAGCCAAATTAATATGAACTCGCCAGGGCCAGTTTAAATGCTTCTTGTTATCCAAAAGCCCTGAGCTCTCGCAACTTATCACAGCCCAGCACTGATAGCCTTTAAACTACCAAGGTTCAGTCATTTAATTAAAACTACTAACATTCCCCTGAAAGAGGGAGAGAGGAAATAGAGAGGGATAGACCCCATAATTTATCATATGCTTTCTTTCTTCTCTGTTTTTTTTTTTCCTAAAAAGGGGAGGATTTCACAAGCGTAAAGTAAAGGAAGATCTACTTAAACTGATGTTTTGAGAGCTTCCATTATAAAATGGACCTAAAAACAAAAAAAAATGGTAAAGGAAAAGAAAACACAACACAATTTCGTGAAAGTGACAGCATCTTCTGATGTATGGTGTACGATAGACTGTGAAATACAGTATACGCTATCTTTAACATTGTATATTTTCCCACGCTTGTAAGAAAGCGTCCTCTTAAAAATGACACCAAATTAAAATGGATGTGTACTCTTCTTTTGTGCGATTGAACACAGAGATATATCTTGATAATATCCTCCATATTTTATTGATAATAAAAATCAAAGGCTCACCACACTTCCAGTCGAACACTTAGCTAACGCCGGAGAGAGATGCAAAAAGACAGAGAGAGAGAGAGAGAGAGAGAAAGAGAGAGAGAGAGAGAGGGAAGGAGAGAGAGAGGGACAGAGAGGGAGACTGCCATTTACCAGCTATGTAAATCAATCGGTGTTATATTGCTTTAAACTTAATGCAATATACTCTATGCTTCTATAGCCATTCCAGGCCTCTTTAACATACAGGAGACACACATACTTGCATATACATAAGTACAAATACACCCAGAACATTCACACACTGACAATATAAACACACACACACACATTAAAGCCTACTCGCATGCACACAGACACACACGCACACGCATACACATACACGCTAAGGCACAAGCACATAGACACACATTTGCACACAGACACACACACACCAAACACATATAAAACATGTACAGAGACACACATTCTCTCTCTCTCTCTCTCTTTTCTCACACACACACACACACACACACGCACCAAGTCTACTGAGTATATTTCCTTGCCAAAGATTTTTTTTCCACAGTCAGAAGATAATACAATTCCTTTTTTTTTTCTTATTTCCTTACAATACATCATTCAGTTCTGCCTTTTGCCTGCATGAAATTCATTTTCTAATGGAAATATTTGTTTTGTAAATCAAATATGTATTATGCACAGAATGCAAAGCACAAATTAAATTATGTTAATGAAATGAAAGAGATATGAAATGCATATTTCATGGACAAAACATAACCCCGGCGAACAGCCATTTCTTGATAAAAATCTTTAAACACAATCTCATTCGGAGAAAGACATATTGCTAAGGCAGATAGCACCTCATTAAAATGGTCTCCTTTAATATCAGTGCTTAGTATATATAGGATTGTAAATAACCACTGGGGGACTAGGAACCAATAATGAAATACTGTCTTTAATAGCTTACCATTGATGTCAGCATAAAAATTGTGGTAGAAGAATATTGGAAATTGGGTGCACACACACATATAGTCAAAAGCTGTAAATGATTGCATATTTAAATAGAGCTGACTAAGGCAAAGATGATATAGATATTAGTAATAGGCAGAAAATTATGCTGACCTTACATAATTTGACAAAAAAAACACACACACACTGTTTTAAATTTTATATTGGTTACACTTAATGAATAATAGATTCTGGAGCTGCTGTTGTGTGGACCGTGATGGTAATATAAGCTGAAGAAAAGGAGGCCTCTTTGCCCAGCCGACTAGCAAATGAACCAGACTGGCTTTTCAGCAGAAATAAATATAGCAATAAATACAAAAGCTAAGAGAGACTGAGAGGTAGAGAAAGAGAAAAAGAGAGTGAGAGGGAGAGAGGGACAGAGGGAGGGAAAGAAACAGAGAGGCAGAGAGCGAGAGCATGAGAGAGACAGCGAGAGATGGGAGGAGGGATATGGAGAGAGAGAGAGAGAGACAGAGAGAGAGGAGAGAGAAGGGAGTGATAGTTTTACAAGCAGCTAGACTGACGTGATGACAGTGGGAAAGAGGGTGAGGGTTGTTTGACCTGGCTTATTCTGCTTGATGCTAAATATCTTAATTGATCCATAATACGCAATTACCAGCTGTTCCAAATAAAGCAGGGATTTAAACTCAAATTACAATCAGCAGCTGAGGTCTGAGGAGATTTCTCCTTTCTGTGTCCAAATGATTGACAGTAAATAGATGTCAACCATGGTATCACAAACAATGGCATTGCAATACACACAGACAGTGTTAATTCATTTTTTTTGGGGGGGGGGGTTAAATTAATGAGCAAAACTTTTGGCTGTTCTGAATTAATACTGTTTTAGAGGAGCAAAATTTATTTTAAAGCCCCGTGCTTGTTTTCTTTTGGCCCAAGAGCAACTGACAGGCAACGTGGAACATTTTTAGGACCTAGAGCACACGCATTGTCTGTGTTACGCTAAATTCAATTGCAGGGGCTCTAGGCCGATGCATGTCCTTAAAGTCCCACTGGGCTCAGTTCCTGGTTCGCTTACATTTTCCTCTTTTCAAAAACACGAATCACTAAGTCCCGAGTCCCTCATTGAAACTGAGCAACAGAGTTTTATGTTAAATGACTGCTTGGATTTTGATCCCTTTAATGGTATCATAATGGAATATACATCACAATCAATGTTTTTTTTTTTAATTTTTTAATCTTTGTTGGGACACGGGCAATTTTTTTTTTCCTAGGGGAAAAAAAAGCTTTGAATGTTATCCTAAAGGTTTTATGTGGTACACATAATCAGATTAACCCATTTTAATTGTATTTTCAATAATCATCATCCTGCATGTCTCTGGTCAGCGAAGGCAGGGGGGCGCAGGGAGGATGATGTGATTCTGATAGACAGATGTGTGTGAGTGTGTGTGTGTGTGTGTGTGTGTGTGCGTGTGTGTGTGTGTGTGAGAGAGAGAGAGAGAGAGAGAGAGAGAGAGAGAGAGAGAGAGAGAGAAAACCTGTTGTGAGTAGTTATTGTCAGTAAGTCAATGCAACTTGGCCTGAGAACAGAGACCTAAAGAGGGAGATATTAACATATGCAATCATATCACACACATATATAAGTGCACAGACACACACACATACATTCACACACAGCCCACACCTTGTCTCCGTGAGAACAGGCAGGTCCAGTACACACATCAGGGCATGCATCTGGAAACAACATGACTATAGTCAAGACAACATCGATCAATAACACTATTAGACTACAAAATTTAGCTCAAACCAGCATCAGATACATTGTTAACTTGTGCAGAGAAAAAGCAAGCAACATACTGTATCCAAATAGGGAACATAACTGGGACCTTTGACTTAATCAGCCAGTTCAGATATGGTAGACGAAACACTTAATGCTCAGATTCAGATGGCTCCATCTCAAAGCATATTCCAGATATGCTCCAGATATCCTCCTGTGTTTTCACACACATGCTCTCCTCTAGACCGCTGCTCAGTGTATAATGTGAAATGCATGTTTTTTTTTCTGCTCCCAGTCAATCAAAGGAGCAATGAATCACTAAATCAATCCATTCACCCATCCATCCATCCATCCATCATGCAGGTCGGGAGGACAGTTTTTGTGAAAATAATTTGGAGGTGAATAAGTCACTCAGTTGAATACGTATCCCAGTTTTCATACATGAAGAACTTTTGATTTTGTCTAAAGATCTGAGAGACTAAAGCGATTTACTTATTTCCATAAAGGTATGCAAACATGCACATGGTCAAGTTGAAGCAATTGCAATTTAAAACTGATGTGGACTGCATATCATAATCATGTGTTTATCATCCCATGCCCTTGGTTCTCTCTTAAGGGTCACAACTTAAAGTTTTCATATATTATGTCCAGTCATTCAGCTAGTCAGTCAACCAATAAATCCATCCCAGAATGAATTCTAGGTGTTGAGAACAGTCTCTGAAATGTTGTCTTTTCATAGCAGAGGAATAATAGATAAACAAATGTCTGGCCATCAACCAAGATGCAATAACCAGTAGAGTCCTTTTGGCCTTTTCAGTGGCAAAGGATTTCCATTACCATTACTCAAGGCCTCAGTTCACTTCACTTTTACTTCACTTCACCTCCTTTCCTTTCATTTCATTCATCCTTCGCTTAACACATACTGGTATACCAGCTCTATGAGTCTACAGCTGATATATTCTTTAGAAAGACACCATTAGGCTCCATATGTTCAAGTTTCCTTCTTTCTTTCTCTCTCTCTCTCTCTCTCTCTCCATTCTCTGTTCTCTGGAGTTTTCAAACAAAAGGATTTTTTATGATGACTGGACACATTGTGAACGTAAGACAGAGAAGGGTAGACAGAATAGAACAATAATACAATAAGCCTCCTTTACAAGCTAAATATGGCACTTCAAGAATAAGATGCAAAGTTAAAACGGGATTGGGGATAGGCAATTAACACCATTCTTTCTCTCTGCTTTTGAGTGTGGAAAACGCAGGGAAAACCGTATAAGAGAGAAACACTAAATTTGGTGATAGAAAGAGGTGACCTTGCTGAGTAATTAACATCTTCTTCGAAGTTTAATTAGAAAAGCTACATCAATTCAAAATAAGCATAAAAGGAAGGCCATGATCAAAAAAGGAGAAGGAGAAACAGCGAGCCGTGTAGGTAAGAAGTCAGCTCTAATTGTATGAAAGCATTAAAAATGCACCTGTTTCAGAGTAAATTGCTTTCAGTCTCTGAATTCCACAGAGGCCCAACACTATTCAAAATAGCATCATGTGTTAAAGTGTCTATTTATGTACTTGGTTACACGCAAGGAGAGAAAGAGAGAGAGGGGGAGAGAGAGAGAGAGAGAGAGAGAGAGAGAGAGGGGGGGGGGGGAGAGAGAGAGAGAGAGAGAGAGAGAGAGAGAGAGAGACAGAGAGAGAGAGCGAGAAAGGGAGAAAGGGAGAAAGAGGGAAAAAAAAAGCCAAATTATTTGTGTTGTCTCAGTCCCCTTGTTAAGATTCAAAACAATGTCTGAAAGTTTCTTGATTTGCAGCTGAGCGTCTCAGTTGGCCTCTGTCTTTCACAGCCAAACCTAACTTTAACCCCCTTTGGTGATGAGCGAACATCAACTTTCTCAACTCATAATCGCTTCTCTGAGGATATGTATTTTTTTTTCCCCCCCTTTTAAATCCCTGGAAGCAATATTTGCATCTGGGCCAAAAATAAAAAGCAAGATTTTTTTGTCATTGTGTTTGTGAGCGACAGACGAATGGGTGACAGGCCATGCAGATGAATCATAGTTTCGCAAGAGATTTAATTGAAACGGGTTACTAAGGTCACAGAGTTAACGTAGCGAAGATGCAACAGCGTTTATAATGATGATTGATGGCATGACAGGGGCCGATTGCCGATGTTCTGCAACGCGCTGACACTAAAGTTGGATCGAGCCATACAGACTGACATCATATTACTTGGACCTGTTAGATCACACCACCGAGCTTAAGTCACTGTCTAAGTTCACAGTCAGATGAGACCTGCACCTAAACGCCAATTTGGAGGGAGTTATTACAATGTACAAAGCTCGTCACACCCAAACAGGGCAAAACACGTCAAAAACAGGAGAGAACACATCAGGACAGAGGAAAATGTGTCAGAATAGGAAAGAACAAAGGAGAACACATCAAAAAAGTAAAAGAAACACATCGCAACAGGACAGAAGACATCAGAACAGGACAAAATGCATCAAAGCAGGGTTGAATACGTCACAAAGGGACGGAACTCGTCAGTCCAGCTAGTTTGAACAGGCCTGGATACAGATCATCAGAATGACTTGTATTGTATATGGGGATCTGAAACACTGTATCTCTATCAGGGGCCTCTCTCCCTGCTTTTTCTAACATTGTACTAACTGTTGGGATAATGTACTCACGCTAGATAAGGAACGTTAGACAACAGTCCCAGTGGGAAGTTATCTTGACCGTGCTGCCGTTGTTGTATCTCTCTGCAGTAAGTAAGCAGGTCGTCTAATATGGAGCGCTGCCTTACAAAGCAGAAACCCTGGTGTGTAAAGAGAA
>NC_044496.1:10841271-10848771 GCF_902362185.1 Chanos chanos | reverse complement strand
CTTGAGCGGGGGCTTTATTTTTTTTCTGTAATGAGTGTCTCCATCTTAACAGTAGAACAGACTAAGTCACCTCCCACTAATCTATACTGCAGCCAGCATAGACACTGACAATCTCCAGGACGCCTTTCACCCCACTGTGTTCAACAACTGTACTCCTGTCTGCTTCACTGTCTCCTGTCTACTGCCCACTCCAGTACACACATAACACACAAGAGCCTTTTTCAGATTTTTTTAAAATGTATTTTCACATAAGCTTGCACACACACACACACGCACACACACACGCACACACACACATGCAAGCACACACGCAAACACACACATACACACACATGCGTGCATGCACACACGCACGCACGCACACACACGCACATGCACACATGCACGCACGCACACACACGCACATGCACACATGCACACACACGCAAGCACACACACACACACACACATACACACACACATGCATGCATGCACACACGCGCGCACACACGCACACAGACACACGCGCGCGCGCACGCACACACACATATGCACAGTCAGAGAGACAAAATAAATAATACTGTCACTCAATATGGACCTTACAGGAAACAAAGCAACAGACACAACGTAATAAAATGAGAAGGTTCATTTTATATAGTCAGTCCATCCTAAAACACCAACACACTTATTGTGAGCAAACAGATTTACAGAAATTAGAAACATAAACACAAACACACACACACACACACACACACACAGCCTGCACATCTATCTCCTTTTTTAATGCTTCCAGCATCAGCTTGGCCACAAATCCAATAGCAATAAAGATCACTAATGATCACTAAAGATCGCTAAAGATCAGTTACCACCCAAAGTCTTCCTCAGTCATCCTCAATTTAACTCCACTGATCACTCTGAGTACTAATCACAGCAGAGATTCTGTAAGGTGAAACTGTACAGTGGAGAGCCCCCTCCCTCTCTCTCTCTCTCTCTCTCTCTCTCTCTCTCTCTCTCTCTCTCTCTCTCTCTCCTCCCCTGTCTCCCTGTGTTATTTTTACGTTCTCTCCATGCTTGGAGATAAAGCCTCGTCAATATTTAATGGACAGGCTCCACAGAGAATGAGCCTGGCGACATCGGCGACAGCGGCTGACTGATATTTGGCTGTCATCACTCCATCAGATTGGGGGAGTGATGTTAGTGCGTTTTGGCCGACTGGGCCGTGTTAATTCTTTTAGAGTGAGAAGCGGGACACACGAGAGGCCTTCTTCTTCTTCTTCTTCTTCTCCACCATTGCCTCTTCTTCTCTCCTCCATAAGCAGCCTCCTCCCATCTCCTCCATAGACTAAGGCTACTATCAGCGTAATGAAAACAAATGGCTTATCTAGCGCCAGACAAACTCATTTCAGACATTCATCATGGCCCTCATAGATTTCTCAAATCCCATCAAGATTGTCCCTATCACGCTGATCTCACATGTTGAACCCACACAACCCGTATAAATACACGCACACACCCACACACACACACACACACACACACACACACACACACATGCGCGTGCACAAACACACATGCGCACACAGACACACACAGACACACACACACACACACACACACACACACACACCACACACAGACACACACACACACACACACACACACACACACACACACACACACGGCTGTGGTGTCTCATAAAGAGTTCCTCATCATTTGACAGCCCGGTTTGTACTTTGATAAGACAAACGGACAATGCAATACTGTTTCAGCAAGATGCAATTTACAGCAATTTGGTCACAAGTTTTTTTTTCCTCACTCCTCCAGAATGTGATGAGTTTTTGTCACTGGCTTGGCTATCAGGATTCTAAATGTTCCTATGTCAGAATCAGCTGGGATATTGAGTTAAGAAGAGGCTCTTTTGAGAAATGGAATGGTCGCAGGAAAGATTTTTAGCAGTGTTCTGAAACTTGGCTGAATTTGATAGATGTGACAGTTAGAGAAAAGTAGTGGATATATTAAGCGGGTTGATTTGATTGGTTGGTTCATACACAGTGGTCTATAATCAGTTTGACTATGGAGCTGTAGTGAAAATCGACAATCACACGCAAGCAGAGATTTTCAGTAGACAAAACAGTCTTTCAGCAATAAACCAAACTGACCAAAAAGAAAGTCTGAAAAAGAAAAGAAAAAAGAAACTCTGAACACACAAACACCCACTGAAAACCTTTTCTGTGCATCCTTTCTCATCCAGGGGCTGATGGGTAGCAGAGGTCCAAGAGGGCCTGATTTCCATGTCAGTCATACCCAGAATTCCTCAACGACAACCTTTGGTCTTCCACTGAAGATCTAAAGAGACTGAAATTATGTCACATTAAAGGAAAACAACCAGAATGAGTGAACACAGATAACTAAAAGTCAAAACTAACAGGTTTGTGTTGAGTGCTTAACCTTCAGAACGGCACAGCTGCGGTACTTTGTGGTTGCTCTGTGCAGTGGTTCGACTGGGGTTTGGTAGATGGTGTCACAGTAACCTATACTGACATTGGTCTGGGGAGAACACCTCCTCTTTAATGGATTCCCTTTGACTCTAACTCCCTATGCTGGTTAGAGCATTAAAAGAAAACCTTGGCTAATTACAGAATAAGGTTAGTAAGAACAGGGGGCACTGGGACCCCCTCACACCCACTCTGCTCTTAATGAGCTCTGACTGTGACCTTGTGCTGATGACACCATTGGCACGACCCTGACTCCATATATACAACACGCGCGCGCACACACACGCACACGCACACACGCACGCACACACATGCACACACAAACACACTTGCTGTATCATTGGTCATGAAAGTTGTGGTAAAACGGTTAAAAAAATGTTAATCATGACAGTTCCAAGGGACAGTTCAAGCTCCATTATGTAGTGATCGAGTTGTCAGGAATATAAGTCATAAAGGTCTAAAGTATAAAGTCTAAAGTATAAAACAGGATGTTACCTATGCGGCTGCAGCAGCTACATTAACAAAGGCAGGATCATTAGTCACAATGGTAGTAATAATAACTGCAGTAATAATGGCAGTGGTACAGTAATATTGGCATGTTGTAATAGTAATCCAGGTGGTTCAGTTATTATTATTAGTGGCAAAAAGGTGGTTGTGTAAGTCAAGGCACCAGCAGGACTGAAATATTTACAGTAATATTCCACTGCTTACTGATTTTTCTTTAAACAGTTGACTGATATAAACAGAAGATGAAGAAAACTCTTCTGTTATAGCTGATATGTATGTACACACACACACACACACACACACACACACACACACACACACATATATATATATATATATTTATAGGTATGTACTGTATATACGTTTACGTGGAAGAGCAGCAATAAGTCTCAAATATACTGTATGCTCTACAGCTGGCCTTTAAAAATATCACTACACAGATGATACAGTTAAATTAATCATTTTTCTCTGTTTCAAACTAACAGTGTATTCAATTTGCAGTTCTCTCTCTCTCTTTTTTTTAACCAACTCTCTCTGTACGCTTGGTTTGTGCTGAGGTTTAAAAAACAAAAAGAAAAAGAAAAGAGAGAGTGTGAAGAGAGGAGGTGAACTGTTAATAGTAGCAGTGCCATCAGAATAAAAAGTGATCAGTGCAGAACAGCTCCTGTCTCTGTCACACCAAGTTTATACAGATTAATGCCATTAGGACAGAGAGACAGACTGCTTTTAAAGACACAGTGTCCCTGACAAATAAACAATACCCACACAGAGGGACAGGGAGAGAGAGAGAGAGAGAGAGAGAGAGAGCGAGAGAGAGAGAGAGATGGGGGGGGGGGGCACAGCTCTCATCAGTGGCTGGGCTAGAAGCAGATGGCATGATGGAGGAAGAGAGAAGAAGAGGGAGAGGGCTAGAACCATTGGATGGACTGATAGCAGGGAGGGGTGGTGGGGAGGGAGGAGGACAGCCGACAGATGACTGTTCAATTAAAGAGGGCACTTCAGGATGGAGAGAGAGGAGATACAAGGGAGCAAAAGAGAGACAGAGAGAGAGAGAGAGAGAGAAAGACAGAGAGAGAGAGGGAGAAAGAGAGAGAGAGAGAGAGAGAGAGAGAGAGATGGGAAAAGAAGACACTTGAGGATTGTGTGTAACAGATTACTGGAAATGTGTGGACAAAACACACTACACCATCATATCAAGAGGTCCTGTGTGCATGTACACACACACACACACATATACACATACACACACACACACACAAATGCACACAGACACAATGATGCATATTGTAGGTGTTCACGGGAGTGTGTTTGTGTTTCCATCCATCTGTGTGCCTGGTGGTGACATATCAGCCAAGTGCCTCAATCAATGGCAGGCTCTTGGGGGGCTGAGAGAGCACAGACACACATTCACACATTCACACACACACACACGCACGCACACACACACACACACACACGCACACACATACAGACATATACATATACATACACACAGACACAGACACACACACACACACACACACATGGACACGCACACCCTTCCCTCCAGCAGGTTTTTAACCCTGCGTGAGCTACTGAGCCGCCAATCCGGTTTCTAATTCAGTCCCAGAGGCGCTAATGCCTGCCACAACCTCAACCACACAATCTGCTGAGGAACAGGCAAAGCAAAGCCCACGCCTCCTCAGCTACTGTTACAGCCACACTACCAACCAGTCTCTCTCTCTCTCTCTCTCTCTCTCTCTCTCTCTCTCTCTCTCTCTGTGTCTCCTGTGGCTTTGGTAGACATGTACTTTCACTCTGAGACTCTGAGTTTTGGCCCTTTTCACATGGGCAGAACAATATTAGCAGGCGCTATCACTGGTTATCAAAGTCAGTCTATTTGGTTCAGTTGGACTAGGTTGTCATCTGAGAAAGGTCTATTTGCACAAATTAAAATCTTTGAGCTTAATCAACCACTTGAACTTCACACGCTTGAAGAAATGAACACAATGTAAAGTAACTAATGCTTTTACTGAAACAACAGAAAGTCATGTTCACTGTTCTTCAGCATTCATAAACAAGAGATAAATTCTTGTCTGTAACACTTTGATGTAAATGAGGCAGAGGTTAAGAGTTTGATTAGCTTTCGAAAAGAAACCGTCCCTCCTACTGGCTGTGATATAGAGTCCATAACATACTTTCTAATTGATAGCATGGTATTTAAACAGTACGTGCAGGGCACGCTCACAAGCTAACGTGACGATCGTGCACTGTTTTAGGCCAGTATCACTGTTCTGAAGGGACCTTTTCAAAATAGCAACAGTCACCTGGTACAACCTCTGTTTCCACACACTACCTGGAACCAGAGGGGGAGGGCAGTCATTTTCAAAGTAAAAGTGACAACATGATCTTGAACTCTCTTTGCCCTCCATCTCTGTTTAATTCTCCCTCTCTCCCTCTCTCTCTCTCTCACTGTGGGTTTTTTTTTCTTTATTTTTCTTTCAATCACTCATTTCATGTTGTGGAGCAGCAAAGCAGGCGAATTAAGGAACACTTTAGCGTTAGCATGCTGGGTTTAATGACACGAACCACACTGCACTTGGCCCATTGTTTAGGCTCAACACGGCTATTCCTCCAACTGCACGGCCATTAGATTTTTATGATAAGGAATTAGGGCCGTGTGGTAATTGCACAGGGGGGGTTTAAGTGAGGCCCACGGGGGCCACCGCAGCTGAGGTGAAAAGGGGGCGAACACTCCCACTCCTGCCTAATCCTCACAGATCAGAAAAAGGAAAAAGGAGTGAGAGAGAGAGAGAGAGAGAGAGAGAGAGAGAGAGAGAGAGAGAGAGAAAGAAAATGATGATGCTTCATCATACAGCGTCTGTCATAAATGCTACATTAGAGGGTTGTAAAACAGGTTTTGACTTTTGACTTGTTGTGAACATGACCCGATGGCCATTTTAAAAGAGCAAAAATAGAGCAGAACAACAACAGAAAGAGTTTGTGTTTAACTGTCTTAAAGTGATATACAGTCACACCAGCTTTTTGGGTTTTTTTTTTTTTGTAGTTGTTGTTTTTTTTTTGTTGTTGTTTTTTTTTATATATATATATATATATATATTTTTTGCATTGAATTGTTTACAAAGAACAAGCAGACACGGTGAACTTTCTTATTTCAGTAACATCCTCTAGCGTCTATGACTGATTTGTCCTCTGTATTTATTTGTTTTTTCTTTTTTGTTAAATAATCGATCATTTTTCACCTAGTGTTTTAAAGAGTCTAAATGCAGGGGGAGCGATGACAGCTGCTTGTCGTTTTGTTTAAAAGTAAACAGAGTGATTGAGGAGAGCTGTTACCCAGCCGTTAGCAGGATAGCAGGAGCAGTTAGCAGTAGCAGAGGCCATGACTCCCTGCTTCCTGTCATGTCAGGCTATACAGATGCTCTCTCTCTCTTTCCCCTCTCTCCCTTTCTCTCTCTCTCTCTTTCTCCCACCCTCTACTGGCTGCATGAATAGTGGAAAAAAAGACCCCGGTTGCCTAGGAAACCCTTCAGTCCTTATAATTATTACTGTAACTATCTCTGCACACCCCACCTATAACAGAAATGGATCATAAATTATAATCACTGACTGGGAGACCTTTGTTGAGGCTCTCGCTCCCTGCTGCCACCCTATGGTTGACAGAGGTATAGCATTCCAGCACTCTGGTTCACAGGGAGAGAGGGGCATAGGAAACTCTTAGTCTCCACTGTTTCCCACTTTCTTTCAATTCCAGGTCTTTGCCTATATACGAATTCAAATATTTATCTTATTTTGATGCGTTTAGACTGTTTTCAAGGAATAATAATTATTGAAGTGGAAAAAAAGAAACTGTTTAATGGCAAATGGAAATCTGGTTTCATTCCAGATTTCATGTCTTTAAATATTTAAGACATGGAATTCCCATGGTCATAGCCTAAGTAATCAAAAAACAATTAAATATTCTTCCAGCTGAAAGATGCCTTTTTTGTTTGTTTATCTTTAAAAATAATTCTGTGCTTTAAAAAAAAAAAAATACAAACAACAACAAAAAAAAAGAACAGTTTGGGGTGGTGCAATTATTTCTAAGTGTGTGTCCTACTTCTTCCCTTTTTCCCAAGAACTGGGAGGAAAAAGGAACAAATAAATAAATAATTAAATAAAACATACACTAAAAACAACCCAATAACAACATCATTAAGAGAGCTAACAACCAGCCAAAGGAAATAAGATAATTATCAGCACGTGCATCATCTTCAATTCATGAAGAAATTTTTTCCATAAACTCATAAACTTCATTTTCTATCCAATCTTGATAGACAGAGACAAATGCAGGGCGACAGAGAGAGAGAGAGAGAGAGAGAGAGAGAGAGAGAGAGAGAGAGAAAGAGAGACAGACAGAGAGAGAGAGAGACAGACAGAGAGAGAGAGAGAGAGAGAGAGAGAGAGAGAGAGAGTTCTCTATTGCCAAGCGGATATTTAAACATTTTGTCGTTTTAAAGTGATTTAGGAGATGGGCTTT
>NC_044496.1:10828771-10836271 GCF_902362185.1 Chanos chanos | reverse complement strand
AATCTCAGCCTGCGAGAAACACCCTGAGCCATAAATGAGAAATAAATCAAATGAAGCCAGAACAGAGGAAGCATCTGTAGGGTTGCAACCCCTCTAGTGGGTGGGCAGAGAGAGAGGGAGAGAGACGGGGCGAGGGGAAGAGAAGGGGAGAGAGAGAGAGAGAGAGAGAGAGAGAGACGGGGAGAGAGGGAATGAGAGCGGAGAGGAAGAGTGGGTAGGAGGGAGAGATACACGAGGGGGTTAAGTGAGGATGAATGAAAACAAGTGGGGTGAGAAAGAAATAACAGCGCATGAGGGAAGAAAAAGGGGAACAATGACATAGGTGAGAGACACATGCACAGCTGAAAAGCAAACTGCAATAAAGACTCTCTCCCTCTCCCTCTCTCTCTCCCTCTCTCGCCCTCTCTCTTTCTGCTATGATGGTGGGTGGGTCTCCTTTAAGACCTGACGTTGGGGGAGAGAGGGTGGTGTGGTTGAGAGCCCCAAAACCACCCCTCCCCCCTCCAGCTGAGAGCCAAAGCTGCGCAGATGCAAACTCCCCCCTGACCGAACGCTTGCCAAGATGCGCTTCCGAGCCCTCACCAGCTGGGAGCCCGCTGATGAGGCCAACACATCCATTTCCGTGGTAACCATGCCCCCCGAACACACACATTCGTACACACACAAGCAGAAGCTCACAGAAAACACACACACAAATAGACACACACACATACACACACAAACGCACACACAAACACACACACACACACACACTCTAAGACACATGCACAGACCATCCAATCTAACCCCCTCCCCCTTCTCCACACATTTGCCAGCCCCATTATCACTCTACAGGGACTCCACCATAGCTAAAGACTGCCAAACACACCACACAGGCTCATTCTACACAGTCAACACACACACACAACACACAGGTCAGTTCTGCACTGCCCACACACAGCACGCAGGTCAGTTCTGCACTATCAATAACACACGCAACACAGGTCAGTTCCACACTGTCAATAACACATAGCACACAGGTCAGTTCTACACTGCCCACATACACCACACAGGTCAGTTCTGCACTGTCAATAACACACACCACACAGGTCAGTTCTACACTGCCAATAACACACACCACACAGATCAGTTCTACACTGCCAATAACACACACCGCACAGGTCAGTTCTACACTGTCAATAACACACACCGCACAGGTCAGTTCTACACTGTCATTCACACACACCACACAGGTCAGTTCTACACTGCCAATAACACACACCGCACAGGTCAGTTCTACACTGCCAATAACACACACCACACAGGTCAGTTCCACACTGTCAATAACACACACAACACAGGTCAGTTCTACACTGTCATTCACACACACCACACAGATCAGTTCTACACTGTCAATAACACAGCACACAGGTCAGTTCTACACTGCCAACAGCAAACACCACACAGGTCAGTTCTACACTGCCAATAACACACACCACACAGGTCAGCTCTGCACTGTCAGTAACACACACCACACAGATCAGTTCTACACTACCAATAACACACACCGCACAGGTCAGTTCTACACTGCCCAAATATATCACACAGGTCTTTTCTATCCTGCCAGCAACACACACCACACAGATCAGTTCTACACTGCCAACAGCAAACACCACACAGATCAGTTCTACACTGCCCAAATATATCACACAGGTCTTTTCTACACTGCCAATAACACACACCAGACAAATCAGTTCTACACTGTCAATATCACACACCACACAGGTCAGTTCTACACTATCAACACATGCCAAAAAGGTCAACTCTATACAATGTTCTACACAGCCAAGGAATATCTTCTAAGTAAATTTTACACAAATTCTATGAAGTCAAAATATACCAAAGGTCAATTCTGTATGGAATTAAAAGTTCTCACAACAAAGAATTCCACTGCCAAGCGTAACAAACAAGGAAAATTCGACCTATTTTTATTTGTAGTGAAATACTGCAGAGGTAAGCTCTTTAAAGACATGAGTGAAAACGCTGAGTTGTAGAGGCTGAATGTGCTTTCTCACGGGTCAGGATGACTGGCCACTCACCACATTGACTCTACACAGCTACTGTTACCTGCTGCCAAAACCCACTGCCAAAAGAACCCTACAGCTCATCAAAATAATCAACACTTTCAACAAGCAGTGTGTTCAAACAGAAATGAGCACGCCATCAAAGAGAGACGATTGACATCTGCTGAACCTGCTAGGATTTAAACACACACACACACACACACACACACACACAAAGATGTGTGGTACTCAAAGCTATTAGTTGAGCCCTGTCTTTGGCCTGTCCATCCACAGCGTAATCTAGCAAAGCAGAGGAGAGGAGAGAAGCGCTTTTGGAATAATGTGGCTTTGTTGTGTGTGTGTGAGAGAGAGAGAGAGAGAGAGAGAGAGAGAGAGAGAACAGATAGGACGGTACTTCTTGAGAGGGGCTGGTAAACATATCGTCTCTTCACACAGCCTAGGTCGGGGAAAAAGGCACCTGGCAGCCCTGAGATGGCAAAGGAATGGCATGGCACATAGCAGGAATTCTGTTTCTGGAATGCGATCAGTGACTGCTCCCGGGTAACCTTGGCGTCCTTGTGTTCCGAGTAAGGACACCCCGACAGAGACACACACAAACACAGACATACACACACACACAAACACACACGCACACACACGCACGCGCGCGCACACACACACACACACGCAAACACAAACACACGCAGAATTCTCGGCAAGCGACCCTCGGTTTTTAAAAATAGGAGGTCTGTCGCCTACGTCTCAAAGCTTTTTTTTTTTTTTTTTTCATGCGGCCCATCTTGTGAGCGAGCCGTAGAGAGTTGGGAAGCAGCGGCGGGTTGGTGGAAAAACAGCCGTGCCAAGAACAACAAGCAGACAGGCAGCTGCGCGCAAGCGGAGCGGATCACCCGAGGAATCAAAGATGGCTAACGAAGAAAGGAAAACAGCATATCAAAGACAGGGCCTCTTCGTCACCGCCGCGCCTCAAAGTCTTTACATTAAACGCTTTTTTTTTTTTTTGCGCAGGCACCGTGAGAGAACGGCCCAATGACCGTATCTGCTTTTTTGAGAGAGTTCAGAACTCAAGTGTAAGCTGAAGACAGGACAACTGCTTCTCATTTCTTAGTGATAATGACCTTTGATCTAGAGTTAACTTCAAAAGAGCAGGGAAGGGGAGAAAAGAAAAGACGAGATGAGTTTATTGGCCCATAAAAGAGAGGAGGGTCCTTCTAAAAAAAACAAACAAAAAAAAAAAACAAGTTGAAATCTTCGGTAATCAATAAAAGAATTAGAAAGTGTAAAAGAGGAGCTTAATCTGGACTCTGGATGAGAAAGTACCATGTAAACTCTTTTTGAGCTAAGTGGCTCTGAGTGAGACCACAAAAAAAAAAAAAATCCCACGAACGTCAATGAGGATGTTAAAGGAGTGCCATTTGTGAAGAAGTGAGAAGAAAGAACTCAATCAAAACTCAATCCCTGAGTCACTCATCACAGCCCATCTCTTCTCCCTGTAACGGAGAAGAGGGAGATGATTTTGTGTAGAAAACACATATGTAATATTCAGCCCTTTTCACTCCATTACCGTAACAGAAAAAGGAGCCTCTTAGGTACTTGAGCGATTCAGACTTTTCCTAAAGCAGTGCCCCAAGAGTGTTCTCTCTCTCTCTCTCTCTCTCTCTCTCTCTGCAGTAATGCAACACAATCACATTTCCCTTCACTCACTTTAACCCCCCCTCCCTCCTCCCCCAATAAAGACACATTACCTTTTCAGCTACAACTTTAAGAGAAATAAAAAGATAAAAAAAGACGGACTGGGAGAAATATTGGCCTTAAGTGCAGCATTTGAGGCATCGTCGGGCGGAAAGGAAGAAAAGAGATCCTTAACTCCCGGCTGTTTGCCCATGCAGGGATGAAGAAAGTGATAGAAAGAGGTTGCAAAGGGTTTTTTGAGTAAAAGAGTTGATAAAGGAGAGGGATCAAGGAGGGAGACTCTGATAGCTCTCTCTTTTTTTTCTGAGTTTTTCCACCCCTAAACACAGACAGGCACTACCTGTTAACACCCCCCCCCTCGTTGCTGCAGGAAAGCTGACATGACTGGTATCAGAGCACCTGTCTGTTTCCTTGATTCTCTGAGGGGACAGGGAGAAGGAGAGAGAGGGCAATACCGAGAGAGAGCGAGAGAGAGAGAGAGAGAGACGGAAGAGAGGCAGGGCGAGACAGGAGGGACAGAAAAACAGAGAGAAAGGAAGAGAAAGCAACAGAGAGAGAGAGAGAGGAAGAGAGAAAGAGAGAGAGAGTGAAAGCGAAAGAGAGGTGGAGAGAGGTAGAAAGAAATAGAAAGAAAGAGCACCCACGCACCTCCTCTCTCTCTCTCTCTCTCTTTCTCTCTCTCTCTCTCTCTCTCTCTCTCTGATCAGTTGCACAAGGCCGTCGCCACAGGCCCAGTTCTTCAGCTATCATCTCCTGTTAGTGGCAGGACAAAAAAAGAGCACCTGAACTCCTCTCCACCTGGTCCAATTACCAGCCCTTAGAGACGCGCTCCCAGCCCGGGACTCCTCTTTTCATCTCTCCTCCTTAATATGGCAGCAACGGCGGATCAGAGTCACGGACTGTCATCAGTACCCCTACTGCTCCTGCAGCCCCTTCCTTGGCTAAAGAGACTAGTATACTTCATTTCACTCATAGGCGCTGTACTGCCCAAACTGTCTCAATAAGAATACTGCCTCCACATTTAAAGGAGTCAAAACTCAGGAGTCATATAAAGGAGTCAAAACTCCTTTACATCTGTCAGTAATAAACTCCGTAGACCTTAAGCCGTTTCTTTTTATTCATTAGATGCCTCCGTTTAAGGTTTGGGAATTTCATCCAAAGAATCATTTTTTGGATGAGTTTAAAAGTACTTCAGGCAGTAACAAGCAAAAGAAGTTGGTAACAAGCAAAAAAGTTTGAAAATTCTTCAATTTCTAAATCTAAAAAGAAAAACTTCAGATGAATTCACCTTTTCCATCAACATAGGTGCTAAAAATACTTCAAACCATATCCCAATTCCATGCTTTACAGTGTGTGTCATCATACAGACATATCTGGTAAAGAAAAAAAAAATGGGATGAGAAGTTGTAAAAGCAATTAATATAAACATTTTTGTTTTTTACAAAGTCAACAATTCTGTCATCATCTGTTCTTAAAAGTTAAACCTCTAGAACTATAGAACTCTCTAGAGCTAGCACCAGAATCTAGAAAACTTTCTAGAACTAGAATCTAGAAAACTGTTCTTTCTGCACAAAAAAAGTCCAAAAATCCAAATGAAACAGAAAGAGCGCAGGAAAAGAATCACAGAAATAGTTTTTCATTCATGCAGAACCAATAAAAACATTCCAGATAGCGTATCCAAAACCCCAGCCTTCTGTTTTAAGATCCCAAAAGAAATGTCCACTTTTTCAGTTCTGAATGTCCACTTGTCTTTCCCCAACTGAAGTGAGTTCAGTCAGCTCTTCCCCTCATACAAAATCTTTCCAAAACACATCTTTTAGAGTGCATGCTTAAATGAGAGTGGAAAGAAGAGCGTATGATTGTGAAACACTGCTTTTACACGAGTCCCATGTGAAACTAAATCAATCTCTTGTTCATGGAGATATTTACAGGATTTTTGTTTGTTTGTTTGTTTGCTTTTTTTCAGAGGGAGTTGAGTCCTAAAAAGCTCTCCTGCCAAAAGGCTCCACTTAAACCAAATGATCATTTACCTTTCCAGTCCTGCCAAATCATTAGGCAAGGACATTAAAACCAGCCACCGCTGCACCAGTGGGGGGCCAAGAGAACCCATGCCCGCTACATGGCTGCATGTTGAGAGTACACATGAAAGAGAATGTCAGTATAAAACAGAGAGAGTGTGAGTGTGTGCATGTGTGTGTGATATGTATGACAGAAAGAGTGTGTCTGTAACCATGTGTATTCATGAGCAGGAATATGTATTACTGTATGTGTGTGTGTGTGTGTGTGTGTGTGTGTGTGTTTAGGAGAGAGACAGAGAAAGAGAGAGAGTGCAATGACATCAAAGCATCCAGCAGCCCAGGGTTTACCATGTGTCCAGAATCATTTGACATGAACAGATGTATCATTAAAACCCTGCCACACACACTGGCTCGGGCGAGAAACATGACAGCCGCTCGCTCGCTCTCTCTCTCTCTCTCTCTCTCTCTCCCTCTATTATTAGAATTATTTTTTGTTCCTCTTCTCTAACACCTTTCATGTGTTCTATAAACATGTGCAAATCAAGTTGAGAACCCCATTTTGCCTTCTTTGGGCCAGACTTTCAGGGGCTGAGGGAAGTTTTCTTAACCGAACGGATGGGTGTGCAGTTGGGGCGTGTGACTCATTCTCTCTTCCATCTCTCTCTCTCTCCCTCTCTCTCTCTCTCTCTCGGTCTTTGTCTGTCTTACTCTCATTTTTCTCTCTTTGGCCGCCTGCTCTCCCCTCTCTCTCTCTCTCTCTCTCTTCTGCTCTCATTAAATCAGTCAGGTTGGGGCGGATGTGTGATTGGGCCAGTCACTGCTTTCTGAAGTCCGGCCAGGAAGATGTGGATAGACAGATCTTAACTTCTTCTGAAAGACCAGCAGCAGATGGCCAGCGCACAGCTGCCCTCTTCCTCTTCCTCCTACTCTTCCTCTTTCCCTTCGAAACTTCCTCTTTTTCCCCACATCTCCTCTTTTCGGAGGTTACTCAGACGAGCGTCTTGGAACTGGTATTTTGAGCCGATTTAACCAGACAGCCACTGGTCACCACCTTTCTCTTCCTCTGAGGAAGGGGATGTTGTGTCTTTGCATGTCATGTCCGCACCATAAAGCTTTTCCCCGACAGTAAAAATAACAACCTGAGACATTTCCGAGAGAAAGGAACGGAGCGAAACGTTCATTGTAATAAAAATAAGCAAAAAAAAGGCAAAATAAAAAGCCTTTATTGCCACTGAGCTACTCAACAATGCGGTTTAAAAAAAAATATCTTTTTAACAGGTACACCTTAACAATGCAGGAGGAAGGGCCAGGGTAAATACTGCTGGGAGGAGAGAGGACTTGGCTCCCTCATCAAAGCCCTGGCGTTGAAGCGGTATTGTCTTTAAATTCTCCGCACTCTAAACACAACGCATAGGCCTTTTCAGTGCATAGGAGGTGGTGCGGACAGATATTTTGGGCTAATATTGCAGTCTTTTGTTTAATGGTTCTGACTACAGAGGCAGGGGTATTGACTAAAAGCAGAGCGATGTCTATTTTCAGAAAATCCTTTATGCGCTGGGAATGTCTAAGGAGAATCAGGAGTCTTTTTTTTTTTTTCCTGCATATTCTGACTGATGTTTAAAACCGTTTTCTGCTGGGATCGCTGACGAAGCTCCATGCTGTATCGAGGGGCCAAATGTGACAGAAATGTAACAATTGCCTTGAAATCAGCCGATGCCATTGTGACTGCA
>NC_044496.1:10693771-10821271 GCF_902362185.1 Chanos chanos | reverse complement strand
TCTCTCTCTCTCTCTCTCTCTCTCTCTCTCTGCTATCAAGTTTACATCAGTAGAGATCTGATTAATTGAAACTGAGGATTTGAGAAATGGAGACATTAGAGTATCATTTATGGCTAGCTCTGCTTGAAGGTAAGTTCTGTGAGTTCCCACACTATCAGTAAGCCAAATTCTTTCCACTCACTGAACGTATTGTAACTGTTCCTGCTTCCTGTTCAGCCCTTTAACATAGACTATCTTGACCTAGACAAACACAGGGATCATCTAAAACTCTGATGGCAGTTGTAGTACACACCCTCCTTACATTTCTCTCAGTCTAATTTAATTGAAAGAATCTCTCTCAGCTCTCCCTGGGCACGTCCAAAGCACCTTTAAGCTTCACTTTAAACAGTCAAAATTAAATGTTATCATGCAAAGGCCAGACACGAAGCCCTGTTTCTCGGTACATTTTTATCCCTGACACCTGGGGGGGGGACTGCAGAATCTCTTTCCCTCTTTGGGTAAGATCACACACACAGTCCTCATTACAAGGCAAAGACGCTCCAGTGCACCAGGTGACCATTAAGATGACACATAATCATAACTTCTCTGAGAGGGATATTTTTATGTTACTGTCACACTAAGAGATGACCTGCCAGAAGATATGAAAGATCATTTCTTTTGTATCTCCAATAGCATAAAGAGCAATAACATCTTCCATAGATATGCACAGATTTTGCAGAAGACTTAAGATGCTATGCAATTAAATTACGGATTGCACGAATGCAATAAATATAGTTTGTTTTTCTATCAGTATCACAAACCTAATATCAGACCTGTTGTCATGTATAAATATCAGTAATGATCCCTGCCTCTGTCACCAGTTATAATATTTCAAAGAAAAAAAAACTGGCATGTCAAGTTTGGACAAAACACCACCAGAATTCCCATCTTTTTTTTTTTTTGACCCCTGTTCATCCCGTTACCAAAGTCACTATGAAACAAAAAAGATCTTAGTGACGTTGCCGGTTCAGACGGGCAGGCCGACAGAAGCGGGCGTTCACCCGGTCGCGATGCAGAGCCTTAGGCGTGGCCTTGTACGGGGAGAGCAGGGGGAATCAGACGGAGACAGCAGACAGAGCTGAGGCAGTTGTCCACAGACCCCGGCACTGCAAGAGACTCCAGACAGCAGATGTAGGTGCGTTTCCACCAAGGCCACCTGTGTGACTACGCACTTCCAAACCCACACACAAGACAGCTGTCCCTGTGTGTGGCAAACATACCATTAGTCGCATCAGATGGGTTTTAGGGGGGAAATTGGAACAGTATATTTAGAGAGCTGCTCAACTACTCAGCACTATAAAAACATTCTTCTTCAAAATGTCAGTGAACGTTTCAGCAGAAAACGACCCTTTTTTGGCAGTGGGTTACATAAGTAAAATTCTTTGTGGACTGTGTTGTGTGTTCGGAGTCAATTTTATCTACCCTGTTTTCAATGCAAATTTCCAACTGTTGGCAATAAAACTACTCGAAGACACAGAGGACTCAAATCTTTTCTCCAGCGCACAAGTCCAGTTTGACTCAGTGCTAAAGCACTACCTACAGGTCCCCATACCGGACAGCAAAAAAAAAAAAAAAAAAAAAAGAAAGAAAGAAAGAAAGAAAAAAAAAATGAAAGAGAGAGAGAGGGGTAAAAACAGGAAGAATAAGGGGGTTGAGGGTAGGGGGTTAATTAATACAAAGCATTTTAAAGGGAGCCCAACGCTTCCCCACTCGGAATCAGCGGGAGCCTCGTGATAAGCGGCTCATCAAACACGCGAGGAGAGGGGCTTCTCAGCGGCACGGCACTCAGATTAATAGAGCCTCAGGTCGGGAGGCCTCCCGCTGCTCCGCCACATACTCCCGAGCTTTTTAAAGCCAGATAATTCACCGACACTGTGTCACACCCGGATAATTGGAGCAGGTCGTTAGTGTCCCACTCACCTGTCTGTGCACAGGTGCAGAGGAGCCAAAGCTTCAGGGGCAGAAAGAGAGACTGTGCCCCTCAAGCGCCGGCAACACACACACACGCACGCACGCACACACACACACACACACACACACAAAATTTGCACACTCCCTCTGCACGAAGCGGAGAGGCAGGATAGGGACACAGGCTGTAAGATTAGTTTCAGGTGTAGAATTAGAGGAAGAACCCTATGGGAAATGTCGCCTTATGGCAAAACACTTTTTCTCTCTTCACCCTTCTGACTTCATCAGGTCCAGATTTTTATAATAGGACAGCTTAACCACACATAACTAGATGTTTTTGTTTCAAACTTCTGCACATTCAGATAATTGTATGTCTAAGAAATAATAACATTCTTTAAGTGTTTTTTTTTAAGAACTAATTGGAAGGGGAAAAATGAGAACAAGGAGAGAGAGAGAGAGAGAGAGAGAGAGAGAGGATGCATAAAGGAGATGGCAAAAAGAGAGAAAAAAGAGAAAACTGGGGAGGTTGAGACTGGAGATTAATTTTCTGTGAGCTAGAATGGGTCCTGCTCGGTTCCGTGAGCAGAGGGGGGTTGGAGGTCTCACTTGTTGTCAGGGTGGGGGTCAGGAGTGGGTCAATTCTAATGGTGTCGCTCCACACGCTCGCGATTCCACACTCGTTACACCATTCACAATTACTGCTACCTATTTCCCCAAGAGGGCTGGGCCCACCATTATCACCTCAACTCAAATGAAGTGGATAATTGTGTCTCTCTACGGCACATCAGGAAACCAGGGAGAAACAGAGACAGAGACAGAGAGAGAGAGAAAGAGAGAGAGAGAGAGAGAGAGAGAGAGAGAGAGAGAAAAGGTACATGAGATAGATGTTGGTAGACAGTTATCTGTTTTCCACTAAGGAGTGTTATGGCCCATCTTTTCCTCTCTAACTGGGAAAAGACACTGGCCCTGTCATTGCTTGTGTTACATGTTAGAGTAACAGTTACCTACTGACTGCAATCCCTCACAGCTAACTGGACCAGCACAGAAAGCACTGCTTCATTCCAACAGGCAACCACTATCAGATTCACCACTAAAGTGCTACCTGTTATTGAAAATTCAAGACAATAAAGGGAATTGTCTGTTTTCTAAGATAAGTGCTTTCTGATAGCATGCATTCTGTGTTTTTTGTCTGGCTCCTCTTAGCCTTTTCTATCTCTGTCTCTGTCTCTGTCTCTGTCTCTGTTTCTCTCTCTCTCTCTGCATGTGAGAAATCACTGGCACATTAAAGAGTGGTCAGGGTGCCAACAGAACTCATGTCATCTAAGTGCCCTGGACAGTTGGTTCTCTCATACCCATCTTAAGAGTACTGGTCCAAGGACAGAGGTCACTTTGGTCCCTGTATCAGTCACCTTATGTCTTTTTTCATGTTCAACTCCAAGGACATAAGGTGCACTGATGATTTCTGTCTCTGATATTGTCAACATAATTAATCCTTACATGACTAAAGACCTCTGCCACATGCTTGTGCTACTGAAAAAACAACAAAAAATGACTCTACTTTCAGGCACATACAGCTTCTGATCTAATTATATGTTGGATCAATATATCAGACTGCTCAGTATGTGCCTATCAGGAAAAAAAAAAAAGCTGTTACTGATTTAGTAGATAAGGCGACAGATGCATCCTGTCCATCTATGAGAAACAGTAGTCTTTTGAAAACGTCACACATTGGATAGACAAATGTCACAGATTTTAAACTTCCATCTTTCTGACTAATCCTACATAGACTTGTCAAACTATGTGCCATTACTGTCCTTTGTCTTAGCACGCTTGTTATGTAAAGCTTGTACCCCAATGAAATATTAATTCTGCATAATAACTTTCAAAGGGGAATAAAGTATGGAATTAATTATTAATCATATGTATATTCAAAGATTTTCTTTTCTGGAACATGAAGGCAAAATATTCTAAGACAGTTTCATACTCTAGGGGGAAAAGCAAACCGCTGTCTCTAATTCTCACTCTTGCTAAAACAGAGGATGTTACAAATGTCCAAGGAGAAAAAAAAGGGGGAGGGGGGGGATCACAGCTTTTGGCCTTTTTGAATTAACCCATTCGCAGGTGTCAGAAGTGGGATGTTTAGTGGTACAAATTACACGCTTCATTGACTTGGGTACACTAACTGTGCTCATGTTCGGTGGTACAAAAGTAGCATTTGCTGAGGGGGCGATGAGGAGTCAAGGTCGGGTCATTAGCCGACGTCATAAACTCCCATCAAAAGAGAGCAAGGAAATAAAGCAGGCCACTGATGAGTGGAAATGTGATCTGAGACGACAGAGAGCCCATTTACTGCATTCTGTACCATTTGGACACAATTTACCCCCGAGCCAGTTAATATGCAAGTTATCCGTTTGAGAGGGCGCGAGACGAACCATTTTCAGTGTCAATTTACAGCAAAAAGAGAGAATGGGAGTACTCTCCCTTCTTCAGGGCTCTTTAGTCTAATTCAATTGTACCTTTCAATACCTTACAATATGCAGGAAGTGCTTGGCTCTCTATATCACATTATGAGTGGATAAAATAAGTAAAACGGATTTTTTTTTAAAGGCTTGAGTATGCTGGGGGATAAAAGCAGATAAAAAGTGAAGCTTACTTTTAGCCTTGTCTGGGAGTTGTGAAAGTGAACGTAACTGCTTTAGACGGCGCTTAGCAGAAAATGTGGAGACATCCATCACACTTCCTCTACAAATAGCAATGCAAGAAGTTCCTCTTTATCAACTCTCACGTCTAAAAAAAGAACACCTGGCTGACTTTTTTTTTTTTATTTCCGTATAACTATAAAATTCACAAAGGGTCTAAAATGAAGACACGAAGACCTGATGCATCCTGTCCAAGTTCTCTTCTTAGACGTCAAGATAACGAGTTAAAGCGGCTAAATCTGGATAAGTGTTTTTGAAAACACCGACTGAAAAGTGACATTTAAAAAATGTGAGGGAGAGATTACACTGACGCAAACATTCACACTCTGCACATGAGGCAAAGAGACAGATGCCAAGAGACAGTCTAACTTAAGAAGCCTAGACAAGGGATAATAAGTTCTTTTATTAAAATACTCCCGTGTTAGACGTATTCATTTACGTCTTCCTGTAAGATCTCTGTGTCTTCACCTTGGTCTATGATGTCCTCCAAGACATGTTTATGCCACAAGTCTATGAAGAGTATCACTGCTTGAACTGAGGAGAGAAATACAAGTGTCGTATTTAACGGAAATTTCCCGGAGTCTGAGGATGATCCTCACCTATGCTGTCGGCAGAAATATTTCAAAGCATTAATATTTACAGCCCACCATGCTGCTGTGGTTGAAGAAAATACAATTTGAAAATGCCTGCCTAGATAGATTTAAAATGCATACATAAGTAACTATATTCTCTCTGCACGACGGATATATACCCAAAGAAGGAACTATGCCATCTGTTTGGGGAGTCAGAATCCTCTCGAATAAGAGGTATTGATTTCTATTCTATACGAGAATGCTTTTTGTGTATGGCAAGAACATCTTTGTGTTAAAAAGTAGCCTACATGTGACCAAGCCTGAGAGCCAAACATATTTCTTTATTCACTTAATTAACTAATGCAGGTTGGTTTTGTTCATCTCTTACTACATAAAGTGGTTATCTGTTACTATACGTTTAGAGACGCGGCTATTTTAAGGACAATTTTAGCTTAAAAGGTGCTTCATTCTGATTTTCTACCTCTCGTTTTCGGTTCACAATAAGGGTTATGAGGTATAATGTACCTTTTAGCCTGCTGCAAACAGCAGCTGCCGCAGCGAATCAATTAAGATCCAACTTCTTTTATTTTCATTTGTTTTCTTCCTTTACCCTGTGAACAATAGGTCAGATCTGATCGACCGGCACCGGCGTTCAAAACAGACGACAGTGATCAATATCAGCGGCTAGCGTCTGAGCTTCGTCTGTCCATAGTCAAATAAGAGAGGACGTGCTGGCGTGGAGACACGCATCATCTACTCAAAGTCATGTGCGATTAGGCACGCCCGCGTCACCCAGGGAAAAATACATTAAACTAATTAACAGGAGGCCAAAGCTATGGCTCTCTGTATCTTATACAATATTAAAAGCCCTTGACATACACATTCCAACTAGATGGGTATATATATTGCAATAAAAAGGTACAAGGAACGCTTCAAAATATGAGAGAAATTGAATAACTTGAAATGAAACATTGACTATGATCACATTTCCTTGCTCAGTGCATCACGCTATAGCTGCGGGCGCTACCTTTGTCTCCATCACTGCGTTGACTTAAACGGCGTATTGTAACACGACACCCTTGATTTCATGCAATACGCAGGATTACGGAATTGAGTTGAACGCTCAGCGTTTTTTGTTCGGATTTCTAAATTAGGATTTTCTGTCTCCATAATGACAGAGAGAAGACTCTTTTTTGGCCAAATAAATGGCAGCTATTTATACCAGGCGGTAATCCTTCACCCGAGACTGAACTGCCAGCAGAGTGATGGGTTAAAGTAATGAGTAAAAAACAAAAAAAGCACTAAATGAATGCAAATTGGTTTCTCTCCATTTCAAATAAGATTTCTCTCCATCTTGGGAGACTTGTCCAATACTGAAAAATACATTGGGAAGCTGGAAATAAATTAGTAAAAGGGAGGGCTTGCGCTGCTTTTTTATGCGCGAGTAAAGTGTGGACGGCTTGTAGGAAATGTTATGATTATGATACAGGATTCAAATACTCTCCTTTTCTTCTCCACAGAGCGAGGGAGTCTGACAAGTAGGCCATCAGCCAAGAGATCATTAAGCTAAAGAGTTGAAGTGCCATCGCCAGCGTGCGATGGGTGCCATGGCAACAAGGCTTCGCCCTGCTTTGAGAGACATGATAAAAAACAATGAGAAGCAGGGTGCAGGGGCGCTCAACGATCGCCACTGATCGATGAATCCTCCCTTTCTTTCTCTCCCTCCCTCCCTCCCTCCCTCCCTTTCCTTTACACTCTCTCTCTCTATCTCTCTCTCTCTCTCTCTTTCTCATGTTCATTCTTTCTTCTCTTTTCTTCTTCCTATTTTGATGAGGAGAAGGAGAGAAAGGGCATTTGGTCTTTGCTGATACTAGTGCTGGGTGGAGGGGTGAAGGGGGGGGGGGGCATTATTCTTCAAATAGAAGATAAGTAGGAAAATCAAACCACTTTATGAAAATTACCATCAAAACAGTAGCAAAGTGCTGAAAATAATTAATATATTTCCCTGATATAGAATTCATAAGTACATTTTACATAAACATACTCTGTAGATTATCTATCCAGCAAAGTGGTTAGACTGTCTACTGGATTTACATGTTTTGGTATGATCTGCTAGAGACCAAAAGATGCGGAAAACATAGTAGTGAGATAACACCTGAGTGAGTGGTTTTGCAGTGTCAGCACTGGGAGGATACTCTAAACAACCTGAGCAGGGCAGCAGGAAATGCCATCATGTCCCAATGCTGTTTGTTTGAGCTTTTTACTCAGAAGGGTGCTTCTCAATACCAAAAGATAAGCATTCAGTCACTGAAAAATCCCACCCTGATACACACACACACACACACACACACACACACACACACACACACAGGAAAGATCACTTACTGACAACATGTGCTAATCAATCCGATGAAAGCAATCTGTCAGGAAATCTTTAGCATTAAGACACCTTGCTTCAGTGAGGATAAAGCCCATTCATTGGGGTAGAGCATGGTGGGGTCTTAGAAATCTGTCTTTACTCATCGTCCCCTGTGTCAATAGGGATTATGAGCCAAGCTTTTATCTTTTCAACCACACAGACCAGTTACTCATTTAAATGGATGAATACATGTTTTTTAACCTTTTTTTTCAATAAATAAATAAAAAATAATAAATAAAAGATGCTTTTATGAATGCATTCAAATCCTGCCTTGATTCAAATTCTGCTGCCATACGCTTCATATGAGATCCAATCTTTCTTTTTAATCCATACAATTCACTGCAGGCAAACATTAACATACTTCTCTTTTAAGACATGAAAGGATGAACATCGCCTACCTATTGTGGATAGCAAAGCACCTTTATTCATACTTAAGTCCAACAATTCATCTAAGGATTGATTGCTTGGCAACTGAAGAAAAACAGGTAAATTTAAAGAATATTTCCAGGGAAATGATTGCATTTTGAGAGTCTGTGAGAAGTAGCCGACAGATGAATTACAAAGACCTGTATTGACTGATATTTCAATTCCACGCAAAAATGTGTCTTTTTTTTTCTATCTGTGCCATCAAATATAAAGAGAGCCAATAAAACAGGTATGCAAGAAGCCTGGCATTGAGCAAATAAAAGCAAATTTTGACATTTTGCATTCAGCACTTCATCTTCATAGGTCAGAGGCAACCCTGGCAGACCTTGTATTGTTTCTAAATGCCATTTTGTTAAAAAAAAAACAAAACAAAAAAAAACGTAGGAATTAATTAATGCATGGGTGGCTGCCATCGTCAAGAGGCGTGCATTAAAATCAATGATTAATAAATTCAAAACACACAGCAAACTCAGAGGGGAGATGAAACTAGTATTGTGTTCCCCAGGAAGCGGCCCCAGTGCGGGTCCTCCCACCAGCGAGGCGGCCACTTAGATGCCTAATGGAAAGTCGCCCATGCCAGCTGTGTGCCTGTGAATAAAATCACTCTAATTAAAGGCAGTACAATGGGAAGAGAGAAGAGGATATATGCGGTTGAATCCACAGGAAACAATCATGTTTCTCACACACACATGCGCACACACACACACACATGCACACACACACACACACCCGCACACACACATGCGTGCACATGCACACGCACACACACATTCACACAGTTGAAAGGAAATATAGTGTAATATCAGCATTATGTCATATTAACAAATTAACATTATGTATTTAAGGTTTTCTATATTACTGACATGAAATGTCTTAGTCTTTTCTATCACACTGATGTTGTATGAGTGAAAGGCAGCCATTTGTTGGAAAGACAAAGAGACAAATATTCTACAGATATTTATGTCTTTATTTAAATATTCAAACTTCATACGGTTGCATAACAAATGTTTTTGCTATACAGCTGTATGAGGCTTCACAACAAAAAGCATGAATCACAAATTTCTGAAATGAAAATTATTAAACAGCCAGTATCAAATTATCCTGAACCTCATACCTTCAAAATGTCAAGCTCTCTCACTGGCATTTTAAAACTGAACAGAAGAGAGCAGGATGGTTAGCCTGGAGGAACAGAGGGATCTTTCCACTAAAGACAATAAACACAATACTATGCCTTAATGATATACAGCACCCGTCTATTACTGAACAAACTGGGAACAGAGCCTAGAGACAGCAGGTTAGACACTGAAAGTATTACCAGAATGTAATTACTCTTTGTTGCCACAAGGGGGACGTATACTCAAAAACAACAACCCGTTACTGTTGTATCTACTTATGTCAATTACCAACTAAAACACTTACTTGCGCACACGACTACGAGCACATACATGCGCACGTGCTCATGCACGTAAACACACACACGCACACACACACACACACACACACACACACACACACACACACACACACACACACAAAACAAACAAGAAAACAACCAGGATGAATGATGTTGTGATGTTACAAAGAACAGGATTCAATGATATTAAAATTACACCAAAAGCGTGAATGCCTATGCCTCCCCTGATTCTTCTTTTACAATACAAATGCTGGCATTGGGAGCAAAAGCTGATGAATTTCTTTTGACGTCTCCTTCAAATAATCTATTTAATAATTCCTATTGTGTTACCTAAACAGGATTTATTACAATTAGAAAGAAAGTGGCTACCAATCACATATTAATCCAGAGACAACAATTAATCGAAGAATGAAAACAGATACAAGTGTTACGACAATTATTTACAGCTTGGGGATTATGGAGATGTGGGAGGCAGACAGAATCTACAGAATAGAACAACCTTATTAAACAGCCACATGCTGGTGATTAAGACAAAGGTCTGCTTGGACATGTTTTTAACATAACGTGTTCTTTTTTTTTCTTTTTTTTTTCTTTCTGTTTATTTTTTTTCTGTTGTTGCTGTTGTTTATGGAAATGTATTGCTGATGGAGATGATAAATGAGCACGTTTCCAGTTACCAAGAACCATGATATAAGACAGAGAATAAATATGTCTTTCACAGTGCCACTTTACTTAACCTTCAGAAGCACAATGTAAGCCACTTAAGACAACACATGAACGAAATAACAAACATTTCAAGTAATTATTCAGCTTTACCAAACACAGCTCTGCTCATGTGTGTCATAGGAGCCACACGGTGCATGTAGTTTCACATTACAGACAGATGAGGGCGCCAATACCAAAAAATAAAGTGCAATCCAAACTGTACTGAGACACAACTGAAGAACATACAGAATGTCCCAGATTAAGACCGTTTTACAAGTCTGTATCTGTATATTTCAAACAGACAAAGGACACTTCACACAGATAATAAAAGACATATGATAAAAGAAAAGTTTGTATCCCTCTCTTACGCTACTCCCCCAGAAGCAGCATTTGAGTAAATTGACAGAAGGGGAGCATATTTTCCTTTGCCATCTTCTATAGTTTTATTTTATTAAAGAATTATGAACAGAGTTAATCAAATATTGAAGAGATGTAAATAAAAAAAAAAAAAAAGATTAAATGACTTCAAAGCCCACGCACAAATACTGCTGCGGCTTGTTTACATCCATTAATTCTCCCCCATTGGGAATAGCCACATTACTAGCAACCAGCAAACTATGAGACATCGACCTGAGGCACAACTCACTGTTGCTGACATGAAATCACACTGCACACACCAGGGAGACGCCACCATCTACACCCCAACTACAATCACAAGCTACTTAAAGGGTTTCTTGCCCTCTTTCTTTAACAATAATTCCAGTGATGTTGTATTAATACAGTCTTTCACAGCCAAAGAAGACATATGAGGCTTCAGTAGGGAGAGTATTTAAGGTGTTTTAAGATGTGCATGGGCCTAGAAATCTCTACATTCAACCAGATGGAATTGAATTGAGAGAGAATTAGAGATAAACTGTTTTTGATGCTCTGTGAAGTGTACAAATATTCCTGGCCCCTACTTATTTTCATTGAATGTCTATTTCAAGTACACTTTGGAAAATTCTACATAATATCTGATATGTTACTTCTGCATAAAGTCTTACAGAACATTTGAAAAAATTCATACTAGAAAACTGGTTAATTGATACCAATCATTAGTTGATACCTCACACGAGAGCACAGGGCCTTAGTGAGCTACTTTAACAAACACTTCTTGAAACCAGGATATCCTATAAACTGGTAAACCTCAAAAGAAGGGAAAAAATATCATCCCAGATCTTTGCAAGAAAATCACTTTTTTTTTTTGCACAATCAAAGTTTTGTGCTTCGTATTCGACACATAAGGGCTTCTGAATAATTTGTGGATCCTTTTTGCTAGGATTAGCACAGCAGTTTCTATCTGTTGTTTGTTTTTTTTTGTTTTTTTTTTGTAGCTGTTGTTTTATTTACTTATTATTCATTCATTCACTGGTTTGTTTGTTTATATGTTCCTTATTCCATACTTATTATCACTCCCCTTTGTATCTGTATCAGAGGCACTCACTGACTGTAAATAGGCTACCTCATACTTTGCTTTCATTACAACAAAGCTTGACCAGGTCCCCAACCTGGAGTCGTCAGTTGGTCTTTCGTTACAAACAGAAAAACAAAACAAAAACATAGCACTTCCAGCTGACTTCTCTGAAGTACATGGGTTCGTATATAATGACTGTGAATTCAGTGTAATGGGTTGATTACCTTTCATAGTGTAGTCCCACAGGTTCAGAGTCTACTCTAAGATTTAACAATTCTAACTTGATACCTCAAGGGAGACTTTGTACTTCTAAGAAAGGTTCACGGAAATACCGTTGCTGAATACCCGTCACAGTCTACGAATCTTTTTAGAGAAACCCTTCTGTGGATCCTTCCGCCATTTTTTCAACGAGTAGGCTTGTAAGCGATTTTTCAGGAACTGCTAAATTAATATAAACAATTTGCAAACTATTTTTTGAACACTGGCGCCTCATTTAAAACCTTCTAACTGTGTGCGTTAATAACGCTGTTATGCATTGAACTTTAATCATATAGAACTACCATGATTAAAAAAAAAAACCCTCAAATTGTGTCTCATTACTTTGACGTAAACAACTGCACAGACAACGTTCATATATCCAACAGTGGTCGTTTTCAGTACTATTACATATGAACTCTCTTCCTGAAAAACACATTTATTTTATTTGCACGGCAAAACTCTACTAAGGAGATTACCAAATATTTCGCCTTGGATTTGACGGTCAATTTTGCTTTCATTTTTAGGTATGACGCTTACTTTCGAGAAAACGGGCGTGGTTAATAAAGTGACCACGCCTTTACTCCGCCCAATGACAGTTAAAATGGGCGTGATCTAGCGTAACACGTGTGTAAACAATGAAAGAAAGGCACGTGGTCGAATAAAGCCTGTTTAGCTGACTTGACAGCTGCCTTTGACAGGAAACCTCAGTAGGCCTGGTAGCGTACATAAACATGTTATCACCAAATTTAAAAAAAAAAAAATCTGAATATAGAATTTGAATGTCTGTAGAAAGTGTTGATCATTTTTAGAGCAATCGTCGAACTGCCATCCTCATCAGCGTCATCAGCAGACGTTATCACCACAGCAATGTCAGCATCTACAGTATCAGATAGATAGATATAGATAGTTATAGATATCCAGCAAAGGTATACAAAACTAACAGTTAATTTGTTTTTATTAACAACAACAACAGCTATAATAATAATAATAATAATAATAATAATAATAATAATGATAATAATAGGCATATGAAATATTCTCTATATTACTCTTTTTATCTGCCTAAATGTGGTTCTCCTGATCTAGCTATATTACTCTTTTTATCTGCCTAAATGTGGTTCTCCTGATCTAGCTCACTGATGTACATTAGGGTTGTTCTTTAGATTCTCCTGTCTGCTCTGAGATAAGATTTAATTTTTAAACATTGTTTTTTTTTTGTTACCTCCCACATGTCCCTAGACGTAACTCACGGGGACGTAACAATAAGTATGACCAAACGTGCAACTAAAAAAGCTGATCTGAGTTCAGTAACGTGAGAGAGAAAAAATAAGGGGTGTTATCATCCATTATTTTAGCAAAAACATTGTGTTGCACATTTCACACCACCGCTAAGACAAGTGTGAAAAGATTTCTATCATTCAGATCACTGAACTTCACTTTTTACGTCTGTTTTCAACATATGTTTACATTTAATTCCATCTGCTTGAATAAAACTGAATAAGCAAACTTGTCATTTCTAATTTATGTGAGCTAATGTTGGATGTAAACGCACCCAGAGGTGGACCTGCCATAAGGAAAGGTAAACAACAGAGTTACAGGATGGAATCATATGTATATACTGAAGGAAAACTAATCAGTAAAGTGCAGGTGTGAAGTCTGAATTCCCTGACTGACCTCATGCACCAACATGAGGAAGGCCCTTAACCCTGTAGGGTCCAGAACCCTAAATGTTTACTTAGATAACATAATCATTGATTTGAGCGAAAGGTTAAAACTAAGCTTTAATATAGTGGCCTTGTGTTATACAAAAAAAAAAAAAAATCGCTGAGCGACTGTGCTTTGCAGATAAATGGATTTAACTGAACTGAATTCCAGAAAGTCCGACCGGCAGTTGTTGAACATGCTCTTTCATGTAGGTGTGACTTCTGGCGATGGTGGCTAAGACCTTGTCCAATAAGCACCTGCTGCTTCCACCAGTGTCTGCCTAGAGGGGGAACAAAAGGCGCCATTGAGCATATAACAGCTGTTGCACTGCTGCCTGTCTGCCTGCCTGAGGGGGCTGCCCTGCCCCCAGGGTCTGTCTGACAGGGAAAACCCCTCCTTCCTCCCCCCCCCCCCCCTCAACTCTGTGATGACCCCCCGAACAGCTCTTTAAAGAGACAGTACACAACTCGTAGTTACGGCATTGTGAAATGTGGAGCAGTGAGGTGAAAAACAGCGGTGTATGGAGAACAGCCGAAACAGAAGAGAGGTTTAGTGGATTTTTTTTTTTTTTATGAAGTCTGCATCTCAGTAAGATCTCATTTGATGTGGTATGTTGTTTGAAAAAAAGCTCTTAGCAACACTCCTCTTTCATGTCATAAATTGTCAACAACAAACCATAGCTGCCTGAGTTTTATTTACATTATCCTTCTTTCCATTTCTCATAAATCTAACAACCCTCATGCGTTCATTTCTATCAACAAATATCTCAGAGCTTCACAAGTGCACCACAAACTGAGGTTTCGGTCTTTTTTTTAGTGAAGAAACAGACTGTAGCAGACAGCCTGTGGCAAGCTACGTTTGCTAGCAGCGTGCCCAAAACTGCTGCCAAAAGCCAGGCAACAGAGCGCTAGCCAGAGTGAAATATAATGAATTACCCTTGTCTCAGTAACATCTGTCGAAGACGGCGTTTGAGACCTGGATTCCTCTTTGACAGACAAAGCATCACACTGACATCTAGTGGATCACTGTCCTGAGTTTCTCTTTGTAAATACACTCTTACATGACAAGCAGAGGGCACTGTGTGTATGAGACAGCCATTACAGACCACGAAGGCCCAGTGCACCATTTTGTGACATGTCAGTGATCCAATTTCCTTCAACATGTCACATTTAGCAAGGGCCTTGGTTTTTCTGCCCCCTTTTTCCCCCCTGATGAGTGGTAACTTAATCAGAGGAGTTAAGACACTTTTTGTGAATTCAGAAGCTCCCAACATAACTATTTATGATTTTTTAATATCCTTCCAGCTAGCCCATGCTCCCAAACCATAAATTTAAGAATAAGGGTTGTTTAACAAGATCTTATGCTCAGTGTGCCCCAAGCTGAAAAGAGAATTTCTTTAAAAAAACAAAAAAAACAAAAAATCTTGTTTATACCACTCACACAAAAAGTGGACTTAGATTACAAGTCTGTTATTTAGATCACTAAGTCTGCTATTGTGCATATACATGTATTACTTTGCAAAATTCATTTGAGACAAACAAAAAAAAAAGAGAAAAGAACTGCACACAGAATAAAAGATAAAATCTGTCTGAGACAGTGGCTTTAATTCAGAAATGTACAGAGAAGTAGCAGCATCTCATTTCAAAAGCATTAAAAAAAAAAAAAAAAAAGAACTTTTGGTAAAATCAGGGATTCAGGCAGTGAAATTTTAAATAAAAAAAGTACCAGCTTCTGAAGCTGGCAGTTTCTTACTACAGTCCATTCATGGCAGGTCTTTTTAACAACCTGTCCATAATTTCTGTGTCCAAATGGAGAACAGAGCCACAAAACAACCAAAGCCAAGTCCATCCCAATTTCCCCTCTGTCCACATGTCCATCTGCCAGTGTCCCACCTCTTTTAGCAGCATTCAGAGCCAATAGTGGCACCGAGTTTTCGGCAGGTGGGGGGAAAAAAGACAAAAAAAAAAAAAAATAATAATCCACATTTAAAAAAATAAACAAAATAAAATAATAATAAAAAAAAATTTACACAAAAGATTCAAACGGTAGCTTCAATTCCTTTAACTAAATTGTGAGTTTTGTGCATGCTTAAAGTGTCTGATAAGCTTGTGTACTCCATAATGCCGTGGGTTCATCCATCCTGGTCCATGTAAAGGGAAAACCCAAAGCCCAGTCCATAACTCTCGTCACACAAACAGCTCCTTAGGAAATGCTGGCCTCTGGTTTCTCACTGCTAGGTGGTGGCGTAAGCACCCCTGAAGGAACTGGAGACCTTTGGCTTTGTTCCACATCTACCAGCTGATAGGAATAAACTCTCCTCTAAACACAGACACATAGCACAAGGTCAGACACATGGGAAAACACCAGAGATATGATTAGCTCAATTGGATCATATGACTCACAGAGTACATGCACAACTTTGCTGACTTGAGAGGGAGGGGGGCCATTTAATAAGCATGATCAAGTACTTGGTTACATTTCGTACACATGCCATCAGAGGTCAAGACCACTCCTAATCCTCATTATAGCAAGAGAATCTTCTCTTTTTCATGTCATGTTTACGTAAATGATCTTGCTAAAATTTCAATTCATAAAACACTGTACAGCTCTTTAAAGTTCCCTTTCATCTCATCTCCTTTACTCATTCCATGTAAACTGACTCCCTCAAGACTATGCTTAATTGGATTCTAAAGTCTTTGGTTTGCAACAGTAATTGAGGCTAAAGTACTTGCTAACCAGACTTTCAGTGTTTGAATTTTTAAATGCTGTGTACACACATGCACGCACTATATACTACATCCAGACTAAAGCTTGCTAAAAAGAGAGCAATCTCATAAAAAGTAACATAAAGAGAGACTTACTCACTGAGTGGTACATAGTTATCAATTGCAATGTATTTCCCAGCATTGCCCATAAAGTGCAAAAACGTAAGAAGACATCCTGACACTTCTAAGATTACTCACCAGCCAGTCCAGGTAGGGTGCATGGGTTTGGATATTGTGGGCACTCTCAGCTGGGATTCCCTTAAAGGCCTTGAGAGATGAACCTCCTGCTTCCCTGATAGACATGGCAAATGGCACCATCCACCTCACACACTCCTCCAAATCATCCCATTTAAGCCCTGTGAGGAACACACCAGTCAGTATGAATTGGGGGGGGGGGGGGACAAAAAAAAAAACCCCACCAAGTTCCAGTTGTTTTTAAAATCACCCAGATCCTTAAACAGGGAATGGCAGTGAGAAGAACCGGGATGAGGAATATCATCACAGCATAGTTATCTGGTTAAGCTATCAAACGAGAGACTTTCTCTGTTTTTTCCCCCCGGTCATTTGTGGAGAAGAGAGCTGATGGAGAATAAAGTTAATCATATAATGTCGTACAGTGGAAACTATACGATACTTCGAAACTAAACTGATGCCAAAAACAAACAAACATTCAGAAAATGTTACAGTAACAGTTTTTCTACAGTATCAGTAATACTGAGTCAATTTTGGTACCACTCCTGTCTGTCTGATTGCATGCACACAGAGGAAGAACTAGGGAAAACCCACTGACACGTGAGGGGGAAAAAAAAACGCTGCACAGTAGCGCTGCGTTAGCATCACCAAAAACTTAAAACTCATCAAAAAGAAACTTGTAGATGAGCTTTGATGTCACCAAACGCTTAATCACCCCACTGGTCTGGACTATAGCTCATCGCAGCAACCTTACCGTTCAGTCGACAAAAGTGTCAAACAAAACATACCCGTGGCATTTTAAGTAGATATTTACAGATAGTAATGGCATTCCACCATGTCAGTAAAATTGACTACTGCTTGCACTCAGAGTTTTTGTATCAAATACTTTAAGTTCCAGCTGGACATTTCATACGGCTCCTAAAATCAATACTGTGTTAGGATTGCCGTTTACTTTACAAATGGAAGAGTTACTCTGAAGCCACCATAAACTCCTAAGTACTTGAAGAATTAGATGCCACTGTTCTAGTTTTTTTGTGCATTTTCATACTGAACTATTTAATAAAATATTGAATGATGTTTGGGATCCCAGTTTTCACCATGGTATCTAATGAGTTAGTATTAGTATTAGAGTTTTGTTAGTTTCACTTATATATACACAGGTTATGTTTGTATCTGCACGTTAAATTACCATACCTGAGACTTTCATCACCAGCTCCAGTGAAGAGAAGTGAAACAGAGCAGAGGCTGCCAGCAGACTGTAGGAGAACTCCAGACTTTTAATATCCAAGATGCACAGATCCAACAGCTGCGTGGAGAGAGAAGAAAAACAAACAATGAAAATTAATAACCCAACAAAACACATCGACAGCTATTCAAAAATAACTTGGGGGGGGGGGGGGGGGGTGTTCTGCACGAAAAAATCTATATTAGGATGACATGAAACAAGACACTATGGTTTAACAGCTCAGTCAATCTTTCAGCAACAATGATTGGTGTCACTCTGTATAGGAGTTGCAACACTTTTCTGTTGAAGTGCTCTCCATTGTAATAAAGAGCAGGGGAATTCCTCTGTAACCGTACCTCTGTGATCTGGACAAATGTGGTTTGTGGATACTGGGGAATGAGAACCTCATTGCATTCCCTAAGGTAGGCCACCTGCATATAGATATTCAGCCAGGAGACAGGGGTCAGAGGACTTAAACTCCAGTTCAGCTCCTGAGAGACAGGAAAAACAAAAGACGAAGAAACGACAGAATACATGAGATTATAGGCCACAGTTTGAGACACAAAACATTTAGACGTATACATCTTTCCACGAAATTCCACAACTCTTTTGCACCAGAATAGTAGAGTGAAAATGTCAACAAGCTTAGGGAGTGCTACCAAAGCTATGAACTAAAATGCAGGCAAAAATCAGGTCACAGAATTGTTGTGGCGGAGTCTCTAAGTACGAGATGTATGCCTTGAAGTACAATCTAGCTTTACCACAAACAGGAAACAAACTCTGGGTTAATCAAAGGATCTCCTGATATGAAAAAAAAGAGTTACAAGTAGTGTGTGACACACCTCTAAAAGTCAAGAGTATGTACATTTGTTGTTTTTTAACAGGGGGGGGGGGGGGGGGGGTGTGGCCCAGTGGTCACTGACACTACTCTACAGAGTATATAAGGGGATGGCAGGTTAACAAGGGGGGTGTATATTGGTTATTTTGCTTACAAGGGGGATGGCATCCCCCCCATCCTCCTACAAATCACCTACTGAGTATGTAGGTATGTATACAGCTGGATGTACCAGACTTTCATCTAACAAGAAAACCTACCTTCATAATTATTATCTCCATACTGAGAATCTCATCCTCATTGCAGGCACCGTCCGTTACGTAGGCAAACTGGTGCACTTTAGGAGGGTAGATTTCCTATAGAACAATTCAGTATCATTTTATTAAAATGCAGACTCAAACTCTCAATCCTACCTGAGGAAAGATCATTCAGATGCAGTCAAAGCCATCTACTGGTCAAGGCAGTTGAATTATGTTAAAGGAATTATTTTTCATGAGGAAATTTCATGATCATCTCATTTCAGAACTTACCTCCATTTTGGCAGCCACAAAAAGTGCAGAAATGCCAATTAACTGCAACGTTGTTTTAACGACATTCTGTTGTGTGGCCATGAAGCGGTCAAAGTAATCTTGGGCCAGGTAGAATGTTTCTCTGTGCAGCTTATAAACCTCACATACCTGAAAAAAGAATTAAAAAAGTGTGAATCCATATAGCACCAAAAAGTTAAAAGAAAACACAATAAAACATTCTAAACCACATGTTTCTGTAGCCAGTTGAGGGGTGGCTTCATTTTTAACTTGTGCATTTTTTCCAACCTATGGTAATCAGCTAATGCTAATTATACTAATAGGCTAATCTAACTCTGTGAGTGCACATCAACAGCAAGCTCCTAAAGACCCTCAAGAAAGTTAGATAGACAGAAAACAAAACAACAACAAAAAAAAAATCACTTAAACTAGCACCTGTTTGACAAACAATGAATTAAGCTCCTGTGGTTTTGTATCACACGTTTAAATGTAAAGAGTCCAATGCTTGTAACAGTGTGTTTGTTCAAGGTATTTACAGAATGGATGTTTACATGACAGATAGCCATTTACACACCTCCACAAGCCAATCCAGGAGAATGGCTCTCATTTTCGGCTGTAAGTTTGGGTGTCGTTCCATGACACGAGTATTTCGATGATAAGCTTTGTCCTTCTTAAGCAAGTTGTTCCACACATCATCCTTACTTGCCCAACTGTGGCAAAATGGTCGAAAAACAAACAAGAGGTCAACGCTAATGTCTGGCACAAGGATTTGGATATACACAGAGTTCAGGATTTTCATGCACTTTAACAAACATGAAGACTCATACTGGAATAGAAATCATTTTGTTTGACCTCTCTCTGAGGAGAGCAGATTCTTTGCAGTCTACACATTCTGAGAAGACATAAAAAATGGAAGGATGTGGAAAAAGGATGGGGGAAGGTAAGCGGTTTGTAGGTATTAAAACTGCCCGCCCTCATCAAACGGTCATGCACATTAAAGCTTAGGGCTCCTCTTTGGTACCATCCTCATCTCATACTTTCCATATTTGAGGGAAACATGTGTGCCCCTAAGCAGAAACATGACATTTGCCCATCTGAGTGTTACACAGGACTCACCACAAGGTTGGGAGAGGGGAGGATCTAGTTGGGGTGGCATAAATGATTGAGGTAAACGTGGAGAATCCAACGTCACTTATGATAACTGGTTCCTCGACTTCATCAGGCGTAGGGATCCGCCTGCATGGGCTTGTGTAACCTGTGTCTGGATTCCAGCACGCCTGAGCAAGACGAGAACGATAAATGGAAAAAAAAAATGAAAAGATAAGCTCCCCAACGAACAAAAACAGAAACACCTTCCCGTCTTCCACAAACAGGCCGGGCCCCAAAGCTACAGCAGTCACCTAAACGGCACAATGGCAGCTTTCAAGTCAAAGGAAGGCCTTGTCACAGCTGTAGTTAATACACACAGGTCTATTCAAAATTACATAATTCAAGTTTATAGAAAGGATTTTAAAATACTACATCAGTGAATGAGTCAAGAAAGACTAGAACCATCATTTATATGAATTACAATTTATTTGTGTTTGTAACCATTGGACAGAGTTCAGAGCGCTATCCTGCATTGTTCAGTGGATCAAAAAATACAAAAATGAGAAGGAATTTGACAAAATATCTATTCAACTCTTCAAAGTGCATTCACGCACATGTAGCGTGGGTGTCCAGAGCTCACGTATGTCAATTTATGAGGCTTATTCCTTATGCCTACCATACCTGAGATGCACATTGTCTCTTTCTTGTCATCTCTGTGACTTCCTCGTCTGGATCTTGCAGGTGCTAGGGATCGTAAGAAAATAAGCGATTACGTGGTGTTTTGGTATGTAACTGTTAAGGGAAGAACAGCATGTCCGAAAGAATAGCGAGCCAACAAGTTTCTGCATATACAGTCCAATTTAACTCACAATAGCAACATCTGCTTTTCTTTTCCTGGACCGCGCTGTGCTTTCTTTGGGAACTTCATTGGCCGGAATATTTAGTTCTGGCTTTAGTCTGAAAAGACGAAAACGATCAACATGTTACGACGATCAAATAAATTAATTACATCCTACCGTGCTGCTAACTGATCAACTCACGAACTTCTTCGAATCACTGATTGACACTAGTTGACCAAAGTATCTGAAATCGAAACTCACCCTTTTCTTGGCATTATATCCCCACGTGTGTCCCTCTGGTGAGGCGAAAGCCTAAGCACACAAAAAGGTGTATTTTTAGAAATTTCCCATTTATTTTAATAATCCAACCTCCCAACCCCCACTTAAGTTAAGTTTTCACAAAGCCTAGTACGCACACACGCCATGGCTTTCGGCGCGGGGAAGTAGAAAGAGACACAATGTTAAATGATGTAAAACTACACGAAATACTCAATGGATAAACTTGCAGATATGCAGATTTATAGTTTAAAGTGCATATTTTCACCAAATGGAAACCGGAAGAATTATGATGTTGATTAACTTTCCCAAAAGTTAAAACTTTCCACTGTTCTGCCAAGGGGAGTCAGAAAATGGCCGAGCCAATGGGAATCCCTCGTTTTCATAAACCCAGATTCGCTGTATTTTTGTTTTAAAAAAATTAACAAAATCTAAGCGATTCAATAACTGTGTATGTAATACTACGAAAATGAAGTGGTCAATCCACGAGAATGTCATATAAGGCGCCTTTTCATCTCACTTACTTAGCTATACCTTGCAAACAAGCTAAAAAACTAGGAAGAAATGAAACTTCTTACCTCAGAAAGATGCTCTGTCGAAATAACCTGAGCTGAAGAAACCCTTCGGATGCGGCGATTAATATGATCCTTTATGAAGCATTCTAATCACAAACAATATTAGTAAGCTTTGCAAGCACACCGTCCTCGGGCTTGTGAATTGTGGGCTGGCGCGGACAGTTTTTGCGCCTTGGCTTATAAAGCGCTGTACTCATAGAAGGGGCCGTCAAAGCGGGTGATTTAAAATCCCGAAGCCACAACAAGGAAAATCAACTAATATTGGCCATGACATTCGGACAGTTTTATGCCGCGTTTATATGTGAAAACACAGATACTTGACAGCATTTAATGAGACTCTTGAATGTGCAGTAAATTATTAAAAATGTATAAACAATCTGCAAAATTTTGCCGGCAAATGAGAGGTGTGGTTAGGTGACGAATCGGGCGGGGCTGTGGATCCGGAAGTGCGCTGAGAACACATGGCTAGTGGCATCAGGACGTAAACAAAACCAATGCCCAGTTAAATAATCCTTTTCTGACCCACTGTGTAGTGCATTTTGTGAAAATGTCACAGTTAAAAATGCATGCTTTTAACCGTTTGGAATGTCATGTCCAGGAAATGCGATGCGCGGTCATTATTTTGCGATCAGCCACACACCCAACTCAAGAGGGGTCACTGTGGCGCCTTCGTAAAAATATGACAGCATGTTGTTCGAAAGAAAAAAAATAAGTTAAGTTTAAATATTGTGCTTTTCCTTATATGAAAACTTTATATTCATTCACGTGGCATATTGTCCCAAACTGAACTACATCTGCCTCAAAGTGATTCATGACGGTTCCATTACAGTTAAACTAAAGCAAACAGAAACTTTGACCAATCACGTGACAAGAACATTCCTTACTCCAGAAGCCTCAAATATGAAGTTTGTGAATCTCTTTGGACGTTTGAAAGCTAACATTATTGGCATGATTCACGTTCGAGCCTTGCCGGGTATGCCGTGGTGCAGCATCACATTTCGATTGCAAACCATAAAACATGTCTTATTATATTTTATTGTTTTATTTCTGCAGGCACCCCACTGTGCAAGGCAACTGTTCCCGAGATTACCGAGGAGGCATGCCGAGAAGCGGAAATTTACCACCAAGCAGGACTTGTGAGCGTTTTCAAAACACCACTTTAGTTCAGCGCACTTCAGCAGCGTTGGATATAATGTCTGAATATTAGTTCTTACTGAGTGTTTGCTTCATAATGTTATGTACTGATATAATTTGTATGGCTCAGGGGCAAAGAAGTAACAAAAATAAAGAGCCACATTACTTAAGGTCTTTTACACCGCGAAAATAGTTTGAAAGAGGAAATTGTCACTACAGCTTCCCGTTGAGGTCATATGCCGAGCCCCTACCCAGTGTGCTGAAAAAACATCGTCTTCAGTTCTCAAGAGATTAACGTGGTTTTTCCGTACTGTTAGATGATTCTGCTCTTTCTAGTTTGGCCTATTTTAAGGGACTCCATAATATGCTACACAAAATGTATTGTTAACTTGGCCCTACTCAGTAACACCTTGTCACTGATAGAACCAGGCTGAAGACCCATGTTGGAACTCATGAATGTCCATAACTGTTTTGAACTATGGGAATATGTAAAGAAAATAACAACCCAATGCATTGGACATCATAGGCGCATTGTTCATATGCTGTTGTTTACCAGGACGGTTTGATCATTGAGAACATGCATGACGTTCCTTACACTTTTAACGTGGGCCCAGAAGTGTGTGCTTCGATGACAGCTGTGTGTGCTGCAGTGAGAGGCATGTATCCCTCCCTCCCCCTTGGAATCCAGATCCTGTCTGCTGCTAACCAGGCTGCTTTGGCTGTTGCTCTTGCTTCAGGTTGATACCTCTTTAATACCATTATTCAGAATGTAGGCTCGTGCTGACTGTAGTTGAACCGATGTCTCATGCTGAGGGGTGTTACTGTTGCACTTTTATGTATTGGGACACCACGGCAAATGCTTTATATATACGTACACGATGTTTTGCATGTTACACTATAGATTCTGAGGGGATGTCTGTTCAAATGGAAATGTCTATACCTGTTAAACTGAACTCACTGTGATTTGGCCATGTGCAAGCTTGACTGCAAACATGCAACCTGTTTATCTGACCCTCAAAAATACTATTACATACACGAAGAGGTGTGTCATGTATTTTTCTGTTGCAGGGCTTGATTTTATCCGTGCTGAGGGTTTTGTCTTCTCTCACGTTGCTGATGAGGGTTTGTTAAATGCATGTGCTGGAGATCTCTTGCGATATCGGAAACGGATCGGAGCGGAAAACGTGCAGGTTTTTACGGACATTAAAAAGAAGCACAGGTACGTCTGAATGCACCGGAGTATTTAATATTAAAAGATAAGGACACGAGGGCAAGTCTGTGAGGGGGAAATAGTGAAAGTGATTATATTGTTTTAGTGCTCACTCCCTGACCTCTGACGTGAGTGTAGCTGAGACAGCCAGAGCAGCTGAGTTCTTCCTCTCTGACGGGCTCATAGTGACTGGAACCGCCACCGGAGTCCAAACAGACCCGGCAGAACTCAGAGGTGAATCCCACAGAAAGTTCTGGTACTGCCTTAGAATTCCAACATGTTTTTTATCTTCACAATATCAAGTAACGTGAATGTGTTTTTGTCTGTTATCTGCACGTCTTTAGATAGCTGATAGTGTGTTTGTTTCAAAAGTCTGATTTTGTGTAGCTCCACATTATACACCATTGTAGCATGGACAAATGTGTACCACACCCATCATAAAGGAACATTGGCCCCTCAGTGCCACATTGTAATTGGCTTATCAGTAAGCTGCCCTACCAAGAAATCAAACTGAGGTGATGTGTGCCTTTATAATAGTGTACCAACATTACAAATCATTCCAACTTTCATTTCGTGGACTGCTCATGCCCAGTGGTCTGTGTTTGCTGTTTGCTGTTTACAGTAGATACAGTGGACACTCTGCCCTCTAAGGAAAACTAGCACACCAAGGACAGTTGCTGTCTTGAATTCTAGGCTGGTTATGTTTGGGCTGTGTCTACTTTTGGATGAGAGGCAGTGAGATATTCAACACCAACATGTCTCATAGGAACGGTGTACTCTGTCTCATTTGATGAATGTTTAACAACAAACATGCATAGAACAACACGTGTAACATCCCCATCCCCCACCCCCCACCCCAAACGTGCACTTCCTCCTGCTCTTTGACACAGCTGCACATCATAACCATGCTTACATTTGACATGCACAGTATTTATGCTAAAGACACACGTACAGATATGTATGCCCCTCCTGTTTTGATACTGTCATTGCTGCATCAGTAGTAGACAGCCACCCAACCTTATTTAGCATCTTATACGCTTACTCACACACATACACATACACTTACACATCCATTCTCTTTCTCTCTCATTCCATGTACAGTCAGGCTCTGATACCCACTGGGTTTAATGCCTGGCACACATGCCATAAAGAGCAGCCTGCTTAGGTGTGAGAGGGAGGCCATGCAGTCTGCTGGCCTTGGCAGATGTACGATGTGAGCAGACGGCCTACACCCTGCCCCTGCCTGTCATCCACCAGCCACAGTCAGACTAATACAGACACCAACACCGCCAGCTATTTTTAAATCCCACTTCCAGATGGCCAGTGAGCATGGATGGCTGTAAACACAGCCTTGGAAAACTGGCCTGGCCCAGTCTACCACTGTCCCTGCTGCCTAGTTTGGATAGTTTCCTGTGCCGCCCCCCTTGGTTCAGTTCCACTGGGCCACCGTGGTCCTCAGATGGGGGATAGAGAGCCAGTTGCCAGGGGTCTATATTTCATTGTAAATTGCCTTATGTTTCTCTATCTTTTTTTACAGAAACAGGGAAGAAAGCACATGCATTGCACTGATTACTTGTGGTATTACTGCAATTTCTGCAGTTTCATCAGCTATGTGCTTTAGCAATGACTTTTAACAAAATCTAGTGATTTGTGACATTGTTTAACTCTTCAAAAAACATTCTTTTTCTGCAGAAGTGGCACAGTCTGTAAGAATTCCAGTTTTGATTGGCTCAGGAGTGACTCATGACAACTTGGAACATTACCTTGATGCTAATGCAATGATCATTGGCTCTCATTTTAAGAAAGGAGGCTACTGGGCCAATGGCGTGGATCCAGAAAGGGTGAAGAAGTTCATGGGAAAACTACATGAACTCAGGAAATGAAGAGAGCATGAATGATGCTGGATTTAAATTTGTGGATCACAGCAGATTTGAGGTGCTAACAGGTCAAATGTTCTTTGGTGTGTGTGTGTACAAAACAAACCTGATGTAATGATACTGATGCAAGCCCATTTAACTAACCGAATAAAGTATCAGACCATAATTTAATAAAACTTGTTTATTTTCTTTTTTTTTTTTTTTAAGATGTTTTAGGAAATACGTGTACTCAAATATACAAAAACTAGCATCATTAAGCAATATTTACAAGCTACATTTTGAAATGCAAGAGCCCAGAATGATAACAAATGTGTTTGGGCTTTCAGTGTGTGACAAGTATCAAAAACACGATGAATCCCAGCCACAGTGGCCTTGGAAATACATTTTGAGTTCTCACAGACAGTTTTTCGTTCAATGATGCAAAAATTCTTCAGACACAAACATATTATCATACCGATATCCGTTTTCACTATGAAATTCTTGACGTGTAGAAAAAATGTTGAGGCACAATGAAATAAAACAAAGATGAAGATCAAGCTAAGCACCTACTCTGTTAATGGTCTCATCTACGGCAAAGCAGACAAAGCCACATACCCCCTGCAGTGTCCTGTATAAAATGAGAGAATGCTATTTCAAAAGCTGCAATGTGCCTAAGCTACAACTACAAGTATGCTCTTGTTTCCTCTGCACTGCTTCACACAACAGTTCTATTTTAATATTCTACCAAACAGTTATTTTTTGCTTTTTGTTTTTTTTTTTTTCTTGCTTTTGACACACTCAAACACAACACTGTCCTCCCTATAGTGGTATAACATTTCAACATATTTCACTTTCACTCTTCAGAGCTAGTGGTGTCTTGTCCCATTTGGCATTCCCTCTCTGGTCAGGCTGCAGCCTCAGATCAGCATTTTCATCGGCAGTAGATAGTAGTGGCATAAAGGCGTGGAGGACCAAGAATCCTCAGTAGTTGTAAAGACGTTGGCTTGGCTGTTTGTAGTGACCATAACGGCGTTCAGAGGGCAAATGGCGTATTTTGGACAGGTTTTGCCTGTGGAGGGCACAGCGGGTCAGTTTTCTGCGATCTGCGTTGACTCTGGCACGCTGTGCAGAGAGCAGGTGATCACTGCATGGCACAGGGATGCCCCATGCGGCCAGTCTCCAAGACACATGCCGTCTGACTGACACGGGCCTGTAAGGAATGACGCGGAGTAGGAATATGACCTCGTGAACACTGGTTAGAGTCATTTCATACTAGAACATAATGCGTATACTGACTTGCCCCTGACATGAGTTTTGATGTCTATGTATATCAGTGAGCCCTGTAAAACTATCCTTTGATCCCTGCTTGGTGTTTGTAAGCCTGCTGTGCCCATTTCAAACTGTCATCCACATGCCAACAAAATTCTTGTTTTGGTCCACATTTTAAGTTGCTGTGTGTTTCTAAAAAGCTCTTGTCCACATACGTTTCAGCAGATCTCAGAAACATTGTGGTGAAACAGCTGCTGTATGCTGAGGAGAAAAAAAGCGACAAAATTTTAAAACCGACCTGTTAGAGTCAACCTCTTCCTCATCTGAGCTGAGGTCTTCCTCCTCATTTCCCTGATGACGCATCTGGTAGACAGACATACTGGGGTGTTCAATCAGCAGGTTCTCCAGTGGGTCCACCTCTACAGAGGTAAAGGAACGGTTGTCTGCATAAAAACATACCAGCGTCACTACGATCCAAAATGCATATAAATCTATAATATATGTATGTCAGTGTCAGTGCATGTATGTATTATTATGTTTTCATAGCAGTAGAAAAACAAGCCATTAAGGAAACCGTCATACTCTGTGTATCATTTCAAATATGTTTGATTAAAAAGAAAAAAGATTTTTTTTTTAAACTGTTGAATATTTCTCAAATTTTGCTGATTTATTTGAGATCAGGCTGTTTTTGAGCTGTAACTTACCATGAACATTAATTATGACCCATTCCCCATCCTCAAACTCAAGGAGATCCTCACAGTTCTCATTCTCAACAGCATTGGTGTCAGTAAGTTCTCCCCCCTCCATGTTGCCAAGGAGATGCGCAAATATTTTTCCAATCATGTTGCAGCCGACTTCTCTTCGTTTGGTACTAAAATGGCTGTTGTCTGCAAACAAGATAATAATTACTGCCCCCTGGAGGCAACAGACAAATTAACAACACATAAAAAAGTGCATTTTTAACTCTGTTTCTAGTTTTAATCTTTCCCTAGCCTGAGAAGGTTCAACAGTTCCTCTGAGGAACTATAACATGTCACTCCAGACACCAGAGCCTTCCTTTCATAACCTTTAGCATAATGCTAAATTTCATCCTGTGCTAACGACTGCACATCAGCACTAGAGCCAGAACAGCCTGTCAAGGGAGGGCTGGGCTGCATGACCTGGTGTCCTTTCCCCCTTAAGAGTTTATTTTAAAACACTGTCTGGAATGCTTTGCCTGTTTTATCCTGACTAGGGGAAATTTATAATTGAATACTCCGAGGATCAATCTGGAGCCCGGGCGTGCACCCTTGAATCCTGTTTAATCCAGGCCATATTTTGGGCTGCCTTCTCTTGATAAATATTACACATCACCCTGTGAGTCAGGGACCTTTTGTAACCTTATAAGGTTATGTTAAAAAATCTCTCAGCGGCACGCATTTTCTTGACAAAGCATCAGTTGATTTATAAAATTGTTCAAGTTTATTTGTATAGCGCTTTTTACAATAAAAATGGTCTCAAATAAGCTTTACAGTGCTCCGTTCCTAGACTGTACCTGCACGTATCTTCCCTGTCCTAAAATAAACTGCCTTATGTATTGGCCTCTAATTGTGTAACCTACACATGCATTTCCATGCGATAATTAAATTATTACTCTTCCATTTATAAGAGGATACTAAATTCAAAGCCTCTTTGTTGAGTTTTCTTTGGGAGAGGTGTTTGACAGAATTAAGCCAAATTGTGTTTTCCCACAATTTTACAAAACGCAATCGAATCATTCGTATGTGTGTGCGCCAGGGTGCCGTGAAACTGGTGTCCCTGTACTTTGACAAATCACTCCTCTTCTGAAAGAAAATCCGTTGTCTAAACGCTGTTCTTCCTTGATGTTAGGCTACTTTACATTCTGTACTCTCTTGCGAACACAGAGAACTCCCGTGTAAACATACCTATTTGTAAGGCTCATGTTTTGGTACTTGTGTAACGCACGCACAGGCAGGCTACGTCACACAAACTTGGCAAGGTGGAAGAGAGGCTTTCGGCTTCCACACTGAACAGGAAGCAGCAATCAGCTGTTCGCTGACCTTCCATAAACCGTTTGTGTACAATTATTATTGACAGATACATTTATACATGTTTCAGATATAGTTTTTAGACCGCAAAACTGCCGTGACAGATGTAAGGACACAATAGATCTAATTTTCGAAATACTAAAAAAACAAAAGCAAACAACAACAAAAACAACAAACCCATCACAACTTCTTTATTATCACGAATAAAAATACCAGACTTTGCGCGTTACAAATAAATTCCTGACAAAGATAATCTGAACTAAGAGAAATTCAGTTTAGTTGTTAGAGACGTCAAACATCAAAACACAAAGAGAACCTGGAAGAGCACTAAAATTACCAGAGAACAATAGCTGTCTGATTCTGGCGTCACTTGTACTTTCAAAACGACACATTTTATGTTTAAAGCACAACATAGTGACTTACCTCTGACCAATGTTGCAAAGGTAAACGGCGATTCTGACAGCAGGTGCTCACAAGGGGAAAAAAACAAATGTTTTGTTCAACCGTTCTTCTGTTTTCAACTTGTTTATGTACAGAAAACCCCGCCCCGGTTTTGCGTTAAATTAACGTCACTAAGCCCAGCCCACGCGGGGCGGGGTGTTCATGGAATTTGCTAATATGGATATTCTTGTTTACCATGAACCGGGGTCGTATTGTAAAAGTAATAGGTTTATGTAGTCAAGGCACAGACGCAGGCTATCAATCAATCCATCCATCATCCACTTAACAAACAGCACAAATATCTATCTATCTATCTATCTTAGTAATTATTAGTTATATTAGTTATTACTAATAACTGGGAGAAAGTGCAAATGGACCTAATGTAAGCCTAATTTCTTTTATCACTTGAACGATATTAAATAATACATCATATAAATGTATTATTTTTAAACAACGTGTGAATTTCATTTTTGTAAACATTGTTTACTTTTGTTGATACCCAGGATATGAAAATATTTCTTCATGTTTATTTGACTATTTGTTCCACCTTGTCTATTCTGGATAAATAAAATGCACTCAATAACCTGATGAGTATCATAAATGAATTTAGTTCGTGACTTACAGAATTAAATGACAGACCTAAAATGAACTTATGAAACTACACAGAACTTAAATAATGTAATGACTACAGCCCTTTAAAACTGTGAACCCTTACACAATCGGCTGGTTTTATGATGCCTTAGTGATCTGATCAGACACATGTTTTCAATAACTTTATGAGATGTCAGTTTTCCTCGTCAAGTCCTCAATTCATCCAAGACATTAGATCAAACTTCAGCTTATCCAAAGTCAGCTGTCATGCTGTCGCTGTCAGAGCCAAGTAGTCTACGTACAACAGTCCCGTCAAGCACTGCGGTTTTAAAGACACCAACGAAAGTGAAGCTAAAATCAACTTTCGGTTTAAACTAAAGCTCAACCGGATCACGCTGAAAACAACGGTAGGTTTACATGTTTAGAACGTTCCAACATAATGCAGGAAAACCTAAAGCGAGTTAACATTCATCCATGTACAGTTTTTTTCTGTCATCTGCACGTTTTGTTTCGTTTAGAGGAAGTTTACCTGGTATGCTACAATGTATCTTCCAGTTTCCACATTCATGACTGAAGACTGATGTAACACAATTTAAGGATACAGAGTCTTAAATTGGTCGCCCGGTTAACAAATGTTATGATGTTAGGAGTGCTTTGTAAATTGCCAGAGTTTTTTTCTTTTTAACTTCGTAGGACTGCTGTGAAGTTATGTTTTAAGTCGAATGTATGTAAAGCCTCACAGGTCATGAAGGACTCTAGTCCTGGAGTGGGCCTCTCCATGTTAGGCAGGAAACTATTCACTTGCCTCTTAACAAATTTAAGTTAGTTTTGGATCATATTCAATCACAAAACCCGAGATAGATATTTCACCACGACTGGTAATTACTCACGACTGCTCCTTGCACTCAATTTGAGCCTGCAATTAGTTTAGGCATCATGAGTTTCCGTGTATGCGGCCAGACATTAACGTAAAACAATTTTGATTGTTTTTGTTTTGCTCTGAGTTCAGTTGATAGACCACGACATGGCTCCGCGAATGGACGACATCATGGGACTTTGCTGCAAGCTGTCGGCGGACAAGCAGATCAAAGCAGCGGTGAAGAACTCTACCAAAGGAGCAGCTGTCGCGGGCGGGACCGCTTTTTTAGGTGGTCTTTTAGGTGGCCCTCCTGGAATAGCTTTAGGTAAGATCACCTTTTGTTGTTTGTCGTTAGTGAAACGTTCCTGTCTCAGTTCCGTGTTATAAACACTAGATGGCACCACGGGGCAATTTTCCTGCATATCTCTCACCAACTACTGAAAACGTAAGAAAGGTCAGGATACAGATATCATTCATTAGCCCTGAATATGTAAACATCTGGACAATGAATCAAATATTTACTAACATGTTCTCTAACATTCTCTCATTTTCTTCTTTGGTCTTTATTGTACGATAACACATTAGGTGGTGCAGTGGGAGGCCTGCTGGGATGCTGGATGACCAGTGGACAGTTTAAACCTGTTCCACAGATTCTCATGGAGTTGCCTCCTACACACCGGCAGAAGCTTTGCACTGATGTCATGGCTGTGCTTGGCACTCTGGATTGGACTGACCTTGCACAGTTAATTGCACTGGTTATGGGCAATCCTACCCTACAGCAGCAAGTTACTGCTGCTCTCATTAGCTTCGTCACTAAGGAGCTGAGGGCCGAGATACAATATGGAGACTAACCAGTGGGAGGAAACTGTGAGGAACGTGACAAAGGATGTGAACTACGAGTGTCTGACTAGCAGGGGGATGAAAATTTTCCTTTGTGCCTAGGCGTGGGGACAATTAAGCTGATGTATATCAAAGTGTGAGAGTTATGTTGACTATGTGTGCAAAATTTATATCTTCATTTATATATTCATACTGACATTTTTTATATTCTTAAGATATCAAAATGATTTTTTGAGAAGAGTACCTGTTTAGTAAATTGTGATGCAGATTTAAAACTCGTAGCAGGGTCAGTAAACATAAGCAAGCCCCTGTGACTTCACTGTGGTGCCACGTGTTGTAGGTGCCAATTAAAAGAGAGAAATCTTTTTTGTGAAAAATGTTCTTTGTCATTTTAAGGTCTTCAATATTTAATAATAATTTATAATGATCACCACCGATATTTTTTTTTCTCTTTTGTATGACACCAATTGCAGAACAGAGGATTATGCTGTCTAGTGCATAACATTTGGTATGCTGCTATAATGCTTTGCTCCCTCAGACAGAACCAAGTGAATTTCCTCTTTCATTCTTAAACTGTATAGAGAACAACTCAAAATCAAATAGAGATATTCATGCTGTTAGACTCTGTTTAGTTTTTGATCATTTTAAATGTGTGTGGTCCTATTCCAGCACTGAACATTTTTCTTCACACCTTTGAGTGGCCATCATGGCAGAGTGAATGTTTTTAAAACTTTAATAGGACAGAAAGCGTTTGGTTGCTTTTATAATTCTGTAGCAGGTTATTCGCTGGTTGTCAAAATATGTTAAACCAAGAATTTAAAAATACTTCATTACAAACATTCCCCACCCTCCACATACACACACACACACACACATGCATACACACACACACACACCTTTAAAAGGAGACCTTTAAAAATACAAAATTCTTCTTATTATTAAACTGACCTTAATAAAGAAGGGACTTAGACAGGCTTCAGATTAGCAGAAATGAAGCGAGGTCATTTCTACACAACATCTGTTTAATTAAACATAGAATTATGGGTACATGAGAACAAATATAAAATTTGTACAAGGTTGTAAATTGTGGTGCTAATAGGAATTGATCTCCTGCTGTGGATTTAGCCAGTCCCTCTTGTCTTATAAATATTACTGATCTTAATTAATGTTGATCCTCAGTTTGAAATAGGACCGATTTTGGCTCTTCAAGCCACAAACCTGCTGCTCATCTCCCACTGTCAGATGAAGCTGTCACTGATGACAAAAAGGCCTCATAATGTTTGATGTTTACAAAACTCTCTATTTCAGGAACTGTTTTCATTTTGCACATTCTGACTTAGAGCACATACTAGATAACATACATTTGCCAATTTGAGCAGAGTACAAATGACCAACTTGGCGGTTTGGACATGAGCATTATGGTACAACGAAATAATCATGTAATAAAATGTTGAATCGATTACATAACTGAAATTAACATCAAATGCATACTTGTGTGGTACACACGTAATTATAATTAGTGAATTGTCACTGTGCAATACAGTGTGTAGAATTTACACAGATGTGGAGTGAATTAAAATGTGAAATCCATTTCAGTGTATTTGTCATTCTTCCATAATGACAGGACAGTATGTAAAGTACAATCCCTATTGCAGAATGAGCTCTTAGAGTAATTGACGAACTGGTCTTGGTACCTGCAATCAGAGGCTGCACTGGGAAAGGCAGGGGGCAGTCCAGTGGGATGGTGGGTGAAAGGGGTGTTGTCAGAAAAATATGTTATTCCTTTGTATGAAATATGCTCATTAATATGCTTATCTAGTTGGAACCAGAAGTTCAGTCAAGGTCACCATGACCAAGAACAGGAGGTTCCACAGCTCAGCAGAGAAACATGTATCTCTTATCTCTGTTTGGTGTGAAAAAATAACTGGTGTGATTCCTTTCTAACAGATAAATGCTGCATGAACACAAAGGGAGTTTTAGACTACTCACAACAGTGATGCCTGACTGTATTGCTTTGTGACTGGTCTCCTTGCCGGCGAGAATAAACCAACCTGCCTTGACTTTGGAGAATCTGAGTGTCTTTTATAAAATTACTTTAACAGGTGTGAACCAGAGAGATGGTTATAGCACTTTGACAGTCGAGAAAGGGTTATGTTGAAGAGGGGAAAAACATTGTTTACTTTGTTTATTTTTGAGTGGAGTCATATTTCTTTGAGCTGTAACTATCCCAACTGAGGTAAAACCTGCTGTGCTCTTCACAACCACTAGAGGTCTCTACTCAATTTTTCTGCAGGGCTCTGTCGTTTGGTTATGCACATCCCCAGCATGCTGTACACACACCAGAACAAACATAGGTCATGGCAGTTGCTATATGTGACAATATACAAAAGATACACAACATGTAATTGGACATTTGGTTTATCCTGTTAATTTCAGTTTAATATTCAGTGTGAAGCAGAGGCTTTCTGCCAGCGTTTCCTATTCTGCGTATATTTGAATGAAGAACAGGAAATAACCCTTTGATAGATCTCATAGATACCAGATCAGGCATCGCTGACCTTGGTACACGGAAACAGGAAGCTTCACTCACAGGGTTTACTTTCACTATTGTCAGAGTCTGACTAATTTGGAGTCAGACTAATTTCAACGGGTGGAACAATTTCCAACTGTCCGTTAACAATTGCAGTGAAGCTCTGAGTAATCCTGCAATATAATCATCCTTTGAACTAATTGCCCATTTCTCACATAGAATGTGCTAAAGTCAAAACAAGACAGCCTGGTTTAGCGTGCCTTGCATGAATTGTGTGAATGGAACAATTCCCGCCACCAATTAGCCGTTGTGATATCGAAACTGAAAGCAATCTTGCAATACCGTCATCCTCTCAGCTTTGCATATGAGTCACTTTGAATGTACTGAAGCCAGTATCAGTATGTTTGAATATGACCCAAAACTAACTTAAATTTGTTAAGAGGCAAGTGAATAGTTTCCTGTCTAACATGGAGAGGCCCGCTCCAGGACTAGAGTCCTTCATGACCTGTGAGGCTTTACATACATTCGACTTAAAAAATAACTTAACAGCAGTCCTACGAAGTTAAAAAGAAAAAAAAACTCAGGCAATTTACAAAGCACTCCTTAACTTGACTCTGTATCCTTAAATTGTGTTACATCAGTCTTCACTCATGACTGTGGAAACTGGAAGATACATTGTAGCATACCAGGTAAACTTCCTCTAAACGAAACAAAACGTGCAGATGACAGAAAAAAACTGTACATGGATGAATTTGCCAAACACCACAGCAGGTACAAACCAGTATAATAAACCATGCACGATTCATATGCTGTTCTTAGCTACAGTAAACTATAAAAATATCTATTCTTTGAGCGTAGTTGAATAAATTAATTGCTTATGTTCATATGCCCAAGAAGGCTGCATATGCAAAGAGCAGGAATATGAGCAGGAATCTAAATGTTCATGCACTGTTATTGAAGGATGATGAGGGAAAGGAAAGAGCCACAGACTATATCGTTTAAATATGCCAACAAACACTTTCCATGGTTCACTTTCAGAAGCACGGAGCCTAGATGTGGTCTGAATTCATTTTGGACTGACAAGTATGATCTGTGCCCTGCGATGGTCTGGCGACCTGTCCAGGGTGTTTCTCTGGCCTTTTGCTGATTGGGAGCTGGGACATGCTCCAGCACCATCCACGACCCTAATTAGGATAAGCAGCTTAGAGAATGAATGAATGAATGAATGAATGAATGAATGAATGAATGAATGAATGAATGAATAGGGTGAGGAGCTCGGACACCCGGGAGGAGCTTGGAGTAGAGCCGCTGCTCCTCCGCATTGAAAGGAGTCAGCTGAGGTGGTTCGGGCATCTAGTCAGGATGCCTCCTGGGCGCCTCCCTATGGAGGTGTTCCGGGCGCAACCAACTGGGAGGAGACCCCGGGGAAGACCCAGGACACGTTGGGAGAAATATATATCTCGGCTGACCTGGGAACGCCTTGGGATCCCCCAGGAGGAGCTGGTGGATGTAGCCGGGGAAAGGGATGTCTGGGCGACCCTCCTCAGCCTGCTGCCACCGCGACCCGGTCCCGGATAAGCGGGAGAAAATGGATGGATGGATGGATGAATGAATGAATGAAAGTCTGATCTGTGCTAAAGCAGCCATTATGTACCATCAACAAATTTACAGCATAGTCTACTTCATTTACCTAATGTTACTGGTTACTTTCAAAGATTTAGCAAGTGATTTTGGTGGTATGTCTTTTGACTGTACTCAGCCTGACATTTAAGTAATATATTGTCAGTTACTGCTGTCATTTACATGGTCTTTTGTAACACAACTGCAATGGCTCATTGAACAGAAGACTTTGTGAAACACGTCTGTAAACTAACAGAGAATGAGGAGATAAGAGCAGCAGTGAAGGCCTGGACAGAAGAACCAGCAGTGATGTCATAGACAGCAGGTACTGGGGCATTTCTTGCAGGCCCACCAGGATTTTCTCTGTTTTATGTGAGTTTATTTAAGAGATGTTCCATTACCAACACAAGAAGGTACCACAGACTGATTTAACTGTCTGATTCCAGTTAATTATTGAGGGAAAAAAAATGACAGGAGTATATCAGTTTGAGAGATATGTCAAGTTATACTTATCAAAAGTCTCTCAAAGTTAACTGGCTTTACTATATCATTAAAACATTCCTTCACCAAAACATCCCTTATTATGTTTAGTTCATATCAGAGACTGTACTTGGATTGCTTTGTAAATTGATACCTTTTTATCTATATATGTCCTAAAATTCCATTCCAGTTATATTCTACAACTTCATAATTCACGATGGACTCAGATGCCAATATAATCCTCTCTGTTTAGAACAGAAGACCATTAATTTGATCCCTTTTTAAATTCCAGTTCGAGTTGTACTGACATGGAGACTGACATCTTTCAATTTACTTGACCTTCCTACTGATCATACAAATTACCTGCCGCTTTGGTAAATCTTGGCTTGTTTTGCCAATATGAGATTCTTCGTGGACTAACCATCTGCCTACTTCGTCGTGGAATCAGTGCATGCCTTTGCTCTCCTTCAACCATACCAAGTGTAAGATAAATTTGAGGTCTTCTATAAGAGATTTGCGAAGTCTCAAAGACAACAAACTTCAGGCATGATCAGTCATTCCCTTTATTACCACAGTCTCCCCAAAAACAGAGAAACACAGAATATTTATACAGTGGAATAAACAACTTGCACATCATAAAGGATGAGGGTGGTCTCTCCTAGGTATTAATTCACTTTCCTAGTTGTGTTATTACTGTTCCAAGAAGTTCTACCTTGTCTTTCACCTCAGACACCCTCAACGCTTTTCTCTCTAGCGTGACCTCAGTATGACCGCACTACTTCCTCTGTGTGCGCTAACTCTCTTGCTTGCTACTTTCCACATAACCCTTAAATGACACTTAAGGTGTCAGCTACAAAATTATATGACACACAGAACAGAACAGAACAGAACAGAACATTAATGCTTAAACAATAATGAGTATAACTAAAGGAATAGCTGCAAATTGATTAAAATAACAAACATCCATGGTTAATACATTCAAAATATTTCTCACACAAGACAGTCTCTGGGCTAAGCAAACAAAGACACAGAGTTAGCAGCAATAATCATGAACATGTGGAAGAAACATTCGGACAGGAGGCAATAGGGCGATGATATTTTTTTCAGTATCATAGACGCAGTGAATGAAGAAATTACGTTTTGGACGTTTTGTAGAGCGCAACAGACGGCTAATTGCACTTGCTCCTTTAGACTCTGATGCTGAGATGAAAGCCCCCGTGAAGTCAGTAGCACGCAACTGAATCAGCACCTCCGTATGCTTTATCTTTGGGGGCCTCTCTTGCTATGTGCGGAAACTCGTTTTACACCTTCACAAACGTCCCACGCTCTCGAACTACTGTTAAGCGTAACTTTCAAGTTTAAACAATAGACATAACTATTTTCATCCAAGACAATACATTCATCCAAGCTGCATTTTGCAACTACTTTGTTGGTTTGAGCTGCAAGCCGCGTGGGCCGAGCGCCACCCATAAAACACTACTCAGAAGTTTCGTTTCAGTCAGAACTCCGTCGGCGCACACTAAAAACCACGGTAGGTTTACAGGTTTTGAAATTTTGAAACGTAATGCCAGTTTTCCAAAGTATGCCGTTATCGAAAGCGACAAAAACTTTTTTTTTAACTAATGGATTAAGTCTTTACTCTGATTCTCAAATTGTAATATATTTAAAACGCACTGATATCACGGTATCATTAACTTTAAATGAGCTATTAAAACTATTGTGTAATCCTGAATCCTACAGCAGCAGCATCAAACATCTAACTGACGGTGCAATGGCAATCACATACTCGCCCGTCCGTCTCTGTGACGGACATATTCCCTGCCTTAAACCCTCCGATTTCAGTCATGCATCACCTTGCTTTGGCGAGAGTTTTTATTTATTCATTTAAAATTCATTCTCAAGTCAAATATTTCTTTTTTTTCTTAATTCAGCAACAGTACGGACCTTAAACGACATCAGGTTAACAACACTAATTTTCCCCCCCTAATACTTAACTGTAACAGGTCCCTTAATACCACCGTTAAAATTTTAAACGCCGCTCTCACACAGACAAAACTGGTTGGCTAGTTAACACATTTTATGGATCTTGGATTGCTTTGTGAACTTTGTCAACTGAAGTTTTTTAACCTCATAGGACTGCCATAAAGTTGCATTCTAGTCGTAGCAACAACCTCGCAGTTCATGAAGGGCTCTAGTCCTAATGTAGTCCTGCTTATGTTTGACAAACACTGTCTCTCGTTAACTTCAAGTTGGAGCTGGAGTTTCTAATATTTAATCTCCCAACTGACTGTATAATTACCAGTGGCTGTAAACAATAAAGTAAAAGTTCCTCGTTATTGAACGTAATATATATAAGTAATAGCCCATATAGCTACGTAATATATACAAGTAGGGTAATGGTGGATTTGTAATCTCAGTATCGACAATATGAAGAATTTTAACAGTCTCCGACAACATCAATAAAGAAGTTCCAGACTTTTTTATTCCAATACGTCTCTGTTGAAAACTGTCGTTGATTGTTTCATTTTATACGGTCAGTTATAAGTATTTTTTTTAAATCAAGTTGTAGCTGATTAAACGCGTGTGGGAGTACCACTATTGTAGGCTGTTTTAAGCATAGCTGACGTAAGACCTCAATGTTGTGAATGTACACAAACCAGTGCAAATGTTGATGCGTATGCCTACCTAGTTGCACGGGTGTATACTCACTGTCACCAGTGTGTTTCAGAGCGATATCCAGATATCCACTATATTCAGATATATATAGTGGTTGCGGTTGCAGATTTGAATAGCCGAGTGCACTACTGGCTTTGGCGGAGGTCTGCGCTCTCCGAGTGCCCCTCCAGTTCTTTCATTATTCTTTTGAAAATTTGAGTATCTTAAAAGCCTGCCACTTTGACTCAAGTTTTTTTACACTTACACTTTTACTACAATCATTCTTTTATAGTTATATATTTAACTCAAATATAATAACTTATCTGACTTTCACCATGACCGCTACTTACTCTCAGTTGTGCTGAATTTGAGTCAGCAACTAATTTAAGGAATATGAGTCTCCATGTATGCCGCCAGTCGTTAAAGTAAGACGTTTTACGCCTTTTTGTTTTGCTCTGAATCCAGTTGATAGACCACAGAGATGGCCCCGCGAACTGATGACGTCATGAGACTATGCTGCAAGCTTTCTGCGGACAAGAAGATCAAAGCAGCGGTGAAAAATTGTGGTAAAGGAGCAGCAGTCACGGGAGGGGCCGCTTTTTTAGGCGGGATTGTAGGTGGTCCTCCTGGAATAGCTGCAGGTAAAACAGCTGTTTTTTCCCCTCCTTAGTGAAATACCCCATACCACTTCCATGCTACAAACACCTCTTTGTGCTACAGCTGAATTTTGCTGTGTATCTCAAATGAACCACTGAAAACAATTTCAGAAATGTCAATATCAGGTTACTTAGATGTTCTTATACTAGATGATTTTAAATATATGAGACAACAAACCCAGTAATTACTACTATATTCTCTTTTTTTTAATATTGTTTCCTTGATAACATGTTAGGCAGTTTAGTGGGAGGCCTGCTTGGATACTGGATGACCAGTGGAAAGTTTCAACCTGTTCCTCAAATTCTCATGGAGTTGCCTCCTGCTCAGCAGCAGAAGCTTTACTCTGATGTCATGGCTGTGCTTGGCAATCTGGCGTGGACTGACTTTACCCAGTTAATTGCACTGGTTATGGGCAATTCTACCCTACAGCAGCAAGTTATTGCTGCTTTGATGAATTTCATCACTAAGGAGCTGAGGGCCGAGATACAACATGGAGACTAATCAGTTGGAGGAGATTGTGAGGAACCTGATAAAGATGTACATGAGCCACAAATAACTGGCCGCTATGAGGATGAACTGTTGGGATGAGGTTTTTAGAAGAATGCTTTGTTTATTATATTTTTGTCGAGGAAGCGCTTAATGGAGTCGGTCAACATATGTAATTCCCAGTGCACTCAATTTGGTGGTCAATGATATTGTTGAAAATTAAATGAGAATTATTTTTTGCTATGATTTTGAATTTGAATTTTTAAGCAATAGTTGATCATTAATTAACAAATACTAGTATTGTTCACTCAGAGAGGTTGGATTCTGGACAGTCTATATATCTGTTAAAACATCTTTAATTATTTTTTGACCATGGATCACTTTTGGCACTAATCAGCGCATACCTCTGTAATCGTTATGAAAGTCACTGTCAATTGTAATAATTGTTTATTTTTGCAACTACATTTTATATTACAGGTGAGCTATGTGATCCAAGATTAAAGCTCTGAGTGTCTCTGTGTTTAGGGGAGTGTCCTTGAGGAGAGGAGTTAAGGAGTCTGGCGGTCACAGGATTTGCTTTCACTATTGCCACAGATTGCCAAAGCAAAACAGTTTAGACTAGTTTGGACTCGCTTGCAACAAGTGGAACAATCCCCACTATCCATTAACCATCTTAATATTGAAATTCAAAGTAATCCTGCAATGTAATTATTCTCTGAACTATTTGTATATAAAGCACTTAGAATGTGCTGAAGCCAGTGTCAGTGTCCCTATGTGGATGTGGTTGTGAAAGTTCATCTTCTGAAGTTGCTCACAAAAAATGTCTTTTCCGTGCCACACTCTTGAGTTTGTGCCTGTGAGAGACTAGTTTATTACAAAAGTGCATGAGAAAAAAGTGAATTGGGTGACAAGTGTAAAAATTACACAGATGGCAGTCGTCATCAGGCATACAGTTTTAGAGTAGATGGAGTTTTTGCAGCTAGTCCACTGGGAGTCTAGAGATCTGTTATGGTACTGAGAGGCCATAATCCAGTTGGGCCATACTGGTGCAATTCTGGATCAGAATATGTCAAAAGATATGTAAAATTCAATGTCTAAAATGGTAAGAACATCAAGAAGAAAAAGGAAACTTTACTGAAACAGCGTATCTATTATAATTAAAGATTTTCTCGATGTACAAACAAGTTGTGATCTACTGACACAAAGTACACAATATTTTTTGACCGAAGTCAAAAATTAGTTGATTGGTATGTCTAGTAAGTGGAAATAACTTTTCAGCATGCATCGCTGCATGAGCTGTGTTCTTGAAAACAGGCTATCAATTCTGCATTTCCGTGCACTTGTGAACATGAATTTGGCCCAAGAAATGTGCGAACAAGCACTAGAAAGATTCTAAGACTCACAGTGTCCCTTGATCCATTCTTTTACGGCTTGGCTGAATGCCAAGAGGGATGAATTTCAAGTAGTCTGCTTCTTCATCTACAGGTTTTTCAGTCCTTTCCCTTATGCACTGTAAAGTTCCCTGTAATTGGATTCTTTCATTTGCTCCACCCATGCAACTGCAATATATTTTGTGTATATAAGTATACTTTTGTTGTTGTTGTTGTTGTTGTTGTTTTGTCGCAGCATCTGGTTGCCAGAATGTCACAAGTCGGAAAGTCGGAACGTCATAAGTTCCATTAAACAGGCTAATGTGCTGCTTGAGCCTTTTACTTGGATTAAGTGTAGAGTAAAGAATACACAAAATACTATGGCAAGTACACATAAGTATAACAAACCATGCATTATTCCTATGTGATACGTAGCTACAGTAACAGATAACAGATAATGGTATATGATATCTGAATAAATATGAAAAACAAGATCCAGAGTTAAGTGTGAATGAACCAGTTACACACAAAAGCCCAAGACGGCTGCAAATACACAGCTACAGACAAATGAACAAGGGTCTAAATGTTACTGCACTGTTACTGAAGTATAACAAGGCACTAGACAGTGTCATCCTCTCTATAAACTCTGCACCTGATATGATGCCCTTCTGAAGGAATTTTCTGTCACAGCTAATGGAGACAGCAGATGACTTAACAATGTATTCTTGCAGTGGTCACCAGGGGGCGCTACAAACTATACAATACCAACAGTGACCGCACACACTTTTCTTTACTGTTAACATTCATCTCATGTCTTGTGAATAGGGATGTGCGTTAAGGCGACAGATAACCTGGAAATGCTTGGTCTCACCATCTCCGGTTAAACCTTTGTATTATAGTTTTATCTTGTAAAGCATATATCATTGTCTGAAACATTAGAGAGGAATGTGCTCTATACAGCATGCTAAGAATGTTTACAAATTCATACAAAATGCTCATCAGTTGTAAGCTAAGTAGGTGCACTTTCTGCATATCTCTCTGAATGAGAGTGTATGGTAAAGAAATTAACATAAATATACACACTGCATCAGGCCTCAAGGGTATCACATCTCATGTCAAAATGGTTTTATTCAGATTAGTTAATATGTCAGCAAATTCTGTGCCTCACCTTAAGGTGCATGCAGGCTAAATGCCAGCAGAATCAACTTGTCATGACAAATAAGGTCTATGTAAGAACAGTCCAAGTGTACTCTCAATGAACACAGTCATACAGACATAAAGTGCAGCATGTCTTTGACTGTATTTTACATTCTTGAACGCCCACCACGGTTTTCTGAAAGTACAACCAGATTTTGTTTAAATGCATTAAAGAAATGACCCATTATGAACACAAGATGGAGCCATAGAGCAGTTTAACAACACAGCTTAAATCAGTGGTTTTCAACTCCACTCCTGAGGGCCCCCTGTTCTGCACATCTTTGTTTTAACTCTTCATTGTCACAGTTAATTGAGCTAATCAAGGGGTTGATGATTAATTGATCAGCGGAATCAGGCGTGTCAGTCCGGGGTTAAAACAAAGACGTGCAGGACAAAGGGGCCCTCAGGACTGGAGTTGAGAATCACTGGCTTAAATAAACCTACAGGAAAAAAAAAAAAGGGGGGGGGGGTGTTACAAAGTAAGTTCAACTTCAAAGTTTCTCAAAAGTTTCAAAGTTAGCTGACTTTGCTGAATGAAATATTTCAGATCACGTGTAGGCTATGCCTTGGTCATGATTAATAATAAAATAAGTAAACATACTAAATTAGCAGTTGGAATATTAGAACACTTCATTTTTGTTAAGATACCTTACAGTATTTTGAATGAAAGATCATCTAATTTGTTATCTTGAATATTGATGTTGTAAAACATGCAAGGCACTCAGCACATTTTCAAGTTTTTATATTTCAGCTTTTTTTTTCTTTTTTCAGTTTGACATGGTCTGGTTAGCCCTGTCATTCATTTATGCATACTCCACCACCGGACCTTTTGCATCCCTTGGTGGATCCCTGTCCATTATTATTGATGAAAAATGATCTAGTTCAAGGTGTGATGTGGGGACGACAACATATAGCCAAGTCATATAGTCAAGTTCAGTGAGAAACAACAGGTTATGATGATGAAATCAGCACTTATGCTTCAGATGGGCTAAGGGCTCATCTGTTTTATCAACCTATGATTGGACATTGTCCCTTACAACAGGATAAATCAGGTTAGAACCACCCAGATTTATTTCACACGCATACACCGCCTCCGCTCACCTGTCAGAGTGGTTGCTTCATGGTGTTTAAGATGACCCTTGCTCCTTGTGCTCGGCATAGATGGTGCGGCAAATTGGTCATATCATACGGAGTGCACGACACATATCTGCATTATCAAAATGTCATGAATGAACTTCTCTTGTCATAAATGAATTAGAACACTGACAAAACCAAAGTGCAGTAATTCTGATCATTTGGCCTCTCAGTGCAGGTGACTGAGTGACTCTGACAGGGTCGCACTTCAGCAAATTATAGTTCTGCAATTTGTTTTTAAGTGTAAAGTGATTTATACTGTCCCTATGAGTCTTTTGGTAAACAATGAAAAAGTAAATCAAAGTATGAACATTCCTGTCATTCAGCAAACAGCGGATCGCATAGACTTTCCAGAAATAACAGAGAGCATTTCTTATCACAAACAGGTAAGGAAGTGAAAGAGGAAGACATGGGAGTCTTGTTTCCCCTGATTGTTGTCATTCCAGGGCTTGGCGTGGGGCCACTATGCAGGCCATACTGGAGGTTGTGTCTTCTGACCCCCCCCCCCCCCCCCCCCCCCCCCCCGCAGCTCAACATAAAGCTCTATGACTTAAATTCAATGTAATAAATATACACGAACATAAATTTGTAAATCAAAAATAGTCGCATGCATTATTTAACATAAAGCTTTGTGGCAGGAGTATATAAAATTACATGAGGATAGTCATGGTTTAATGGTGTAACCTTTGGTTTGCACTTTGATGAATTATTTGCTTGCATATTTTAATTCTAGACCTTCCTCTTTTGTTTTTATATCTATAATATGTGAGACACAGCTCTAGGATGCCTGTTGGCATCATGGATGACCAGTGATGAACTGAACTTTTTCCGTAGACCACCAGTGATTCTAACACCCTCAGACAGTTGGTTACATAAAACCCCAGTCTTCAAGACCTGTTGAAGCCAACATACCACATTAAACACAAATACACGTGCCCACACACACACACACACATGCACGCGCACACGCACGCAGGTTTAGGTTCATATGTTACATGGTACAGTTAATAAAGAAACTAGTGTTTTCTGACACCAATTCCTTATCGCGGTTTCTCGCAGCGTGAGAAATGACATTTAAGCGACTAAAGGCTGCTGAAGTGGACATGCAAAGGAAGCTACAAAACCATTTGCGCTACAAAACCAAGTGTTAAACATGACATAATTGTTATCTGGTCAGAATGCTTTCATGAAATTTATCTAAAATATATAGAACCCCCCCCCCCCCCCCCCCCACAATTTTATGCATTAGGAGGACAAAACAAATGGGTAGTGCTATGCTGATCTTCAGTTCTTCATCTGAAGAAAATGTTTTTTTTCTTTTTTTTAAAAAGGGAACGGTTAAACTGTTATCAGTTAATGACATCATAGCTCCAGACACTGCAGATACTAGAGTATAGGGTAATGTAAAGATGAATTCATAGAATCTTTGCAACAAGAGTTTGATTTGAGAAAAAGCTCAGCTGCTCTGAGACGTGCTCTCAGTTTCTTTATTTGTGCTGCACTTGTGACACCTCTTCTTTCTTTTTTTTTTTTTCTGGGCGTTTCACTTTTGCTGGTTACGGCCAATTTTAACCTCTGGCCATGTGAGCCGAGCTATACGTGCAAGAAGAGCTAAACCACATCCTCTCAGAGTGACGCAGAAAGGCAGAGGTGTGTGTGTGTGTGTGTGTGTGTGTGTGTGTGTGTGTGTAAGCACCGTAAGCAGGTGGGCTTGTAAACATAGTAAAGCTGGCTGGTCCTCAAGCATACAGTATGAGATTTAGTATTAGAGATAAAACTGCCAAAAGCAAAACAAGATTTTGTGAACATGTTCATTGCAGTGAACTTCCAGCGTTCCTTTTAGCTTTGTGGTCTGCTTCACCAAAAAAACAAAAACAAAAAAAACAAAACAAGGAACAACAAAAGACCTGCATACAAAGTTGCAAAAAACAACAGCCAAAAGTACAACGGAGTAACACCCAAACGTGTCAGTAGCCGAAGGTGTTTAGCTCAGATGTGATTTAGCACACAGCTGTTATTCTCCAATGGGACCTGAGCAATTCACCTGTAGAGAACGAGTGTGCTCACAAAAATCTCACGCTTTGTTTAACACTGGGCACAAACTCCAGCATATAAAAGGAAATTTATGTTCTACATTATGAACAAAAACCTGGGACAATTACAAAAACAACAACAACAAGAGCATTGAAAATGTGTGCCTTGCCAATTAATTTGCTCGAACTCTTTGATCAGACAGTAGTGTAGATAGTGACGTCTACGGTAAACAAAATGCGTTGATGAACGGACCTTTTCAAATACATAACGTCATTCACTTGTCTAAGACTCATTCTCGTCACACTAACTTCAACCCTGGCTTTCAGAGTTTAAATAGCACAGAACACAATAAATCCTTCATAGCTCAGGTTTTTTGTTTTGTTTTTTTCCATGACCGTAATAGAAGCAGGGGGATTTACCATAAGCTTACCAAACTCAGTGGAATGAAGTTCTACTGGCCCATGCCCTGTCTGTCTTCCAGGATATAACAGTATTAGCGTCTTTTTCTCTCACACACAAAGATGGACAGCAAGATTAGAATGGTTTCAGGGGTTGAGAAGTGATTTTATGGGCTCAAAACCAGGAAAGTCAACCAGTTTTTACCCTGTTTTCAAGTTCCATTTAATGATTTGATGACTGTTGTTGAGTAGTAGATAAGCTACCCATGATCCTCGGGGTTAATAGACAGGATTGTAACTGACGCCTCTAGGCGACCCCTGCTAAAAGAAAACAATTGAATGGCGTAAAAAAAGAGTGGAATGATTACCAGAATGTAATGTCTGTGTTGTGTTTTGTTAAACCTTTGAGAACTTAGTGCGTCATAATTCAAAGCTATTATTGGTCTCAAGACTGGTTATTCCGTTTCGCAATCACGTCCCAGTGTTGAGCAAGAAACTAGGTAATTAGAGCCAAAGTTTTATAACACTCCATGAGGCTTCAAATATGCATGCAAAGTACATACAGGCAAAATTATCTTCATCTCGGTTACAGGGGATTGAATATTTTCCATAATAACTGATTTTGGTAATGCGGATTCTGTTTGTAAATGAATTCAGTGCATATGCAACGTGTTCTTGAAGTGTTTATTTGTAAACAGAGCACTTCCCTTCAAAGGACCTCCTCAGGTAATATTCTATGTAATAAACATTTTGCGATAGTCAAAAAAAGTATGTAAGAACTTCTTTTTTCTGTCCCGAAGCTTCTCTTTTAAACATGCACTTGTGTCTCACTAGATGTGTGCAGATTCTTCATGTAAAACATGTCCTTTATGAGCTAAAATGAAGTGTTAAAACTGTCTGTGATTCAGGTGAACAAGGAAGGAAATTCTCAAATGACGAAGACAAGAAAATTGAGAAAGATATCTGCTTTCATAATTCTTGTTCACAGTGGTTTTAGATTTTAATGAAGATTTTACCTGAGATTTTCACACCTTTTCCCTCCAGTCCAATTTTTTTTTCACCTGATTTGCATGTCATTTGTATAAACTTTTTCACTGGTGAAACCTGTTTCACAAATAAATCACTGGATATTAATCATGTGAGGTAACTGGAGAACTATGTGTCAGTAGTTATCCAGTGTGTTTGTTTGTCCAACCAAAACTTTCTGTTTTTTTCTGTACCACACAACCTCCCTCTACCCAAAACACTACGCTACACTAGGACAGTTTCTCTCTCCACATAATATTTGTTTTTATATCAATAACCATGAGTTCCATTTGGCAGGAATGTACACTAATCATCATTTCTTTATAGATACCAGATTAAACCAGATAGCTAATTACCTGCTGTTTTTTTTTTTTTACTGACGCTTTGCCATTTTGACAGCTTTGTCACGTACAGAGTTGTGTATAAGTTCATTTATGTTTGCTGTATGTGAATTGATGTAATAACTGCAACTATGTGAATTTTCACGTCAGTCGTTATATGTATATGGAGGATAGATGCTTAGGGCAAAAAAAAAAAAAAATCTATCCAAAACAAGTCAGAAACAGCTTTACTGAGTGGGAAGTGCATTGTACATAATAAGTAATAAGCTGATGAGGGAAACTTGTTTTCATAGACCAGGGCACAACAGGTAATGTGGAGAGAGGACAAAAGAATGGCAGACCAAGAGATTTGTGTAGTGTAGACTGAATTTTTATTTGCACATTCAGTAAATGCAATTAAATAATCACAATTATACACATACAATCAAAATACTGTAAAGAATAATAATAATAAAAACATACTGGAAACTAGTGTTTAATACTTTGAGCCACACATAGAGGATGACAATGTACTAAGCTAATCCCTGAGTCTATTTCTTCAGGTGCTTACATTGCTATATAAAGAACCCGCACATATTTCTGGGACATATTCCACAAGCGTAGTGTACATACTTCCTTTTTTCTCCTTAAAAATGTCTTTTTCTCCCAAAAGTGTGCCAGACACAGTCAAAAGTTTCAAAAGTTTCACATTTCACATGCCACAAACAGGGGGCTTTGCATGCTCTGGTTTAAAGTAGCAGTAAGGGGACCAGGAAGGTTCCTGCGGGGTATTGAACCATGAGGTTGGCTCGTGGTTCTCATTCTGTTCCTCACAGTCCTCCTCACTAGAGGCGTCATATTCAGGCATGGAAGCCTCCTCCAGCGACTCATTCCTGTTTCTCCTTGTTGCTTGCTCCTGGAGGATGACGATACATGGCCGGCAAACTCGCACCGGTTTGTTGGAGATGTGCAGGAGCACGGCACGGCCCTTTGAGCAGCTATTACAAACTATGAAACCGCAGTATCGGCAGTGGTGCTTTCTCTGAGTAACGCGGAATCGTTCAGTGCAACGCATGCAGATGTCCGAAGCCCGGTCGGGAATCCACGTGGCGGCAAAATCTCCCGTGGAATTTTCCTTGGACAGACCCATACGCTCGAGCTGCTGGGCCCGGCATTCCTCGATATGCTGCATCCATTCTCGTTTTTCCTCCGACGAAGCTGCCGCCACGTAGAAAGACTTGCGCGGAGTACGGATGAGCCACTGGTGTGTCATTTCAACCCCATCCTCTAAATCCTCCTGCTGTACCTCGTGAAGAGGAATAATCTGCTGGTTGCTGTTCCACCGACCTGGAACTATGATACTGCCATAGACGAGAATGTCGTTAAAGAGGAAGAAAGCTTTGGGTTGTGGACCCCGTCGGCACAGTTTCAACAAACGTCCTTCGCCAACCAAAATTCGGCTTGGTTCCAACAGAACCTTGCCACTTGGCCCAAAAGAATTTTCCACAGCCGCGATACGCTCACGGTTCTCCATGGTAAAGGCCAGCTGGTCTGCCATTCTGGAATAACTTTTACCTGTGAAATAATGATGATATAGTTCATACACCTTCTCGTTTTTATTGTATTTAATCATTGACATTTATGGTGCCATATAAGTATGATTACGTAGTCTCTTTACTTTTTGAAAGATCTGATCTGATTATGACCTGATTACAAACCATTACACAATTTTGTGACCCTTGTTATAAGTACTACAATAGCACATCAACTCTAAATTGAACATACCACAGTGGTACAATAACTATACATATACAGTGCCACCTCAAACATCCCATGCTCGACTGAACATAGCATTAAGAATAAACAAAAATGAATGAACAGCAAATACATGTAGACAAATTCAATGTTTTGGTCCCTTCTCAGCAAAAAACAGGTTGTGAATACTAATCTAACAAAATACAAAAAGGGAAATTTGAGTAAAATGATAGTGGAATTTACCTGATTAGTGTGAAAAAAAAAAAACAGTGTAAGTGATGTCTTCTTTAGTGTCTTCTTTCAAACAAATCTTTGTAGCTAATGCGGTGGCTGCTGTGTGTTAAACCTCATGCAGTAAATCTCTCCTGTGACTGTGTCGCGACAGGGCTTTTATGTTCTCCGAGACCCGTCTTTCCGGTTGTGATAAGGGGATCTCCGCGCCTACTGGTTAATGGTTCTTTCAAGAAAAAAAAAAAAAAGAAAGAAAGAAACAGAATACGTCACGATTTTTAAAAAAAAGAGGAAGGAAAATGCATTGGTCACGTTAACCTTGCGCACACCAAAACACATTTTAAGACCTAAGAGCAGCTTGTATTGTGACTTGCAATTATATATCTCGTTATATTCAGGTAGTCTGCCACATCAAGGAGCAAAAGACTTTTGACAGACACACATCACACATCAGACATACGACTCCATCTCTCAGTCTAGCACGTTTAACAAATCCTTACATGAGGATTTTGTAATATTCTCGTGCATTTCTAAGGAGTATTCTTGAGATATTAAGTCATAGGGGGAGGGTCATTTTTTCCATTTCACAGGTGAACCTTCCCCAAAACCTGTATTCTGAAAACCTCTTCAAAACCTTACTAGTTCAAATGTGCCCCAAATAGTGCAATGCATGTTTTCTATTTTTTTTTTTTTAAATAAACGAGCATAAATGTTCTCAGCTAAACAAGTACGTATTCCACCATTGTATCAAACCTGGTTGAATAACAAAGCAGGAACATGGAGTAATAGGTCTATGGCCCAAATGACTGAATAGATATATAGCATGTGTATGGTTGACTCTGTGGGTTTCCTGAATATGTGAAAGTCTACTCGTGCATTTACTGTAAGTTGACACGCCCCCCGACCCAAATTAAAAAAAAAAAAAATAACAAACCCAACAACATACAAACTAAGGAAGCAAAGAACACACAGTAAGCAGCACTGACACCAACATCCCTCCACGCCCAGTCCCACACACACATAACACTCTACTGTTCTTCTCAGAAATAAACATCAACATATCCCGAGTAAGCTTTAGTCAATTTTTCTTTGTCAGTTTTTACCCAACCCTGCAAAACATTCCTTTGGTCATACCTCACTCACTCTGTCACTCATTATCAAAGCCGCTTTTCCTAATTAGGGTCGCGGGGGGTGCTGGAGCCTATCCCAGCGCTAATAGGGCGAAAGGTGGGGAAACACGCTGGACAGGTCGCCAGTCCATCGCAGGGCAGACACACAGACTCACACACAGATTCATACCTAGGGACAATTTAGTGTCTCCAATTAGCCTGACCTGCATGTCTTTGGACTGTGGGGAAACCATAGCTCCCGGAGGAAACCCATGCAAACACAGGGGGAACATGCAAACTCCACACAGAAAGGACCCCGGCCACCTGGGGTCCTTCTTGCTGTGAGGTGACAACGCTACCCACTGCTCCACCGTGCTGTCACTTTGTCATACCCATGTCATGAAAATCATGTATTTATGCCAGACTGCAGCTACCATTTTTACATTTAAAAAAGCTAATTCAACACGAGTGTGTTTTCTTACTTGTAGAGAGTACAAAAAGTTAATGTTTTAGCAGACTTTGTAAACACCAACCGGTAAGGTAAGAACAGGAAACATTTCAGACATGCACAAGGAAGAGATCAAGCTCCTGTATTCATGGAAACCACAGCAATGTTAGTTATGGAGCACAGATGGACATTATGTTCTATCTGAGCTCAGCTTGTTTCTAGTGTCTGTTGGAGTTGGTCACAAAACTCCATTCTCATTTTTACTCATGTACAGAACAGAGAATACAGACAGAGCATGGGCAGAAAACACACAGCCATCTCCCCTTAGTTTTGTTCTGCAGCTGAATACCATAAGCACTGTTAAAGCAAAGTAATGATGTTGAAACAGAATAATTGTGTACTATTTTTAGTCTCTTCTCATCAGAAACAAGGAAATAATAGGAACTGGTTTAATGAGTTGTGTGACAGGCACAACAACAAAACTGAGGTTGAGCCAGAATTTCCTTCAGTAGAAATTTGTGCAATATACGTTTTTGAAATCTCCAAAGGTAAGGGTATTTTTTCTTTTTGTTTTGGTTTCACAGAAAGTTTACAGGCCCCGTGTCTCAATACTCCATTTCAGCACAAGGAAACATGATTTCTGATGCAACTCTATGATACACTCTCACTAAACATGAACCAAGTCCCTTCCAGTCACTAATGAATATGTTGAAATGGTTGAAATGTTGTGTCGGCTCAGGTTCCTCTGTTTTTAGACAGATCTTTAATATCAGGGCATTTTTAGAGCGGTGTATTCTAAACTGTTTTTAAAATGATGGATCATCTGTAAAGAAGTTTGGATTGCCCACATTTCCAAAACACGTTAGTTCTGAGTCAGAGGCCTAAAATCACATGCTTTTTAGTCAGGGTTAAGGTTAAGGTCAGGGTTATTAATGACAACCACGCAGAGAAATCGGGGTCACTGCACTGCTGCACTGGGTCCATTTTTTTTTTTTTTTGGCTTGCTACCTTTTACAAACACCATCCAACTATTTAAATAAACAAAGTGTGTTTCAGTAAACCCTGTTCCATCATGTCTGTTATAATCAGGACTATAATGAATAAGACGCTACACGGCATAAAGATACCTTATTCTGTCCCCACCCTTTATGGTACAAATGCAAATGTCCCGGAAGATTCTAGACGAGAGGTTGTAACCATGCTAAAGTCCTCTTATCAAGTGTGTCAGTTTTTTTTTTTTTAATTACTCATAAAAGAGGAAGTACGTAAGAGCAAAGTGCTACTTGGAACTGAGATTACTTGTAAGAGCGTTTAGAAGACAAGTAATTAAAAATGACCTCACTTCCTTTGCTGGGGCTTCCCTAACTGGTACAGACACCAGCTGCAGTGACTGTCAAGGCTTTCCCAGAAACCTGTTAGACAGCAAAGTTTTCCATGTCTCTCAGAGTTTATCTAGACTTTTGGGCAGATGTGAAAAATCTTGTGACATGAACCAGCACCGCATCATAAACATTTGCATATAAAATAGAATAATCCAAATTTCTACCAAATTTCCTTTGTTCTTATATTAACCCAAGAGATACATTAACTACTGTGATGATACAGTTATTCATTAATGACAATATAGGTATTTGAAAATCCAGTGCAGTCAACTACACATTTATTAATATGTGTATGATCAGAGTACAGTGTATTGTCATATTACAGCAAGGAGTTTAAAACTACACCATGTGGGTGCTGTGAATTTACAGCTCAAAGTATTTGTAAAGCGTAAACAGAAAACATTCACTTTGTGTATGAGACATCAACTGTTTCATTCTTTTCACTTTGTCATTTCATGCTATGAAAGAGATGAGCTCAGGGCTGAACAGTGTTATAAGGAACAACTAAATGAATAAACCTCACTTTCATCTAATTTTGTGATATGATAAAGTCAGTGGCACAAAGAAAGACACACACAAGTCAAACTCCAGGAAGGATTTATTGAGTCTCTTTCATAAGAAAGCAAAAATATAAATGTCTACAAGAGCGCCCCCTTGTGGACATAATTAATTTCAATCAGAAAAATGTAAGCTCTGGGTCAGGGTTATCACAATTCAAATGTGGTGAAAATGGATAAAAATGCATTTAAAACAACATCCAGTGTAAATTAAATAAAAGAAACAGAAAACCTTACACTTCAGTCAGAACCTTCATACATAAAGACAAATTGCCTCTAAAACAAACACTGGCTTTTCTTTGTCCAATGTTTTCACAAACCCTTCAGCTTGAAAAGTTTATGAAGCTGCCATGTCTCTTAAATGACAGGTCAGCCTATCATAGCCGTTGACACTGAGCCTTGTGACAGACTTCTTTAGACTCTCGTCTCTGACTTCACTCACAGGAGCCTATAACAAGCAAAGGCCCAGTGAGAAAGGACTCTGGCTGTGAGAGCAGGCATCCATTACAAGTCAATGGTTCCTCTGGCTTTGAATTTCTTTGCTGAACGCTCGCTGGCACGGAGTTCAAACTTGCTGCCATAGATGTAGTTCACAAAGTTGCCCGTTTCCACAGAAAACACGCTATTTCTCTTTGGAATGACTACAAGAGAAAAGAGAGAGAGAGAGAGAGAGAGAGAGAGAGAGAGAGAGAGAGAGAGAATGTATTTGTGAGCTGAATGTCACTGCTAATCTGTAGAGATACACAGCAGCGCTTCCTCATGCATAATTTCATTATGAGTATGTCAGTCCATGAAATTCAGAACTGTCCCCCTCTAAGAGAGTAACAAAATTATACTTAATGTGTCATGTCTCTCTGAAAGAGGATATTTCTTAAGTTAGGTTTTCAGTGGAGTATCAGATGTTGTTAGGAAATACTGGCTAACTGGAAGTCAGTGCCAGCTAGTGAGCTGGAAAAAGAGGAACAAACCTCTCCTTTAAATCCATCATTAATTTCAACCTGCTCCCGTTAATCCACCTTGATAAACTATAAAACTAACAATTCACAAAATAATTCACATCAAGCACGTAAATAGAGTAAATGATTACCAGTGACATCTCATGATAGTATTACTTCTCTTTACTGAACTGTGTAGCAACTCTTATAACCACACGTTCTTGCAGTTTGTGGACAATTGTACTTTTCGCTCTCTGCTCAACATCAGGGAATATTAATGTCAAATGCGCTCGTCTGATTCGCGAGATTCTGCTGTTTAAACGCTCGAGAACCACCTTGGATTGCCTGAAGCTTGCGTATTTACTATACTAAACAGGCAAATGAGTGTTTCTGTAAGGGGAAAAATTGCACAAGCCTAAATTCACAGTTAAGTCCTTGAGAAACGTCATTTCTTTAAAGACGTCCGTTTTCTGAGAGCACGTGTCGTCACAGAGACCTGTGTAAATGGTGTGCAGTTTAAGAGGGTATGTCCTGGTGCGTGTGACACGTGTGTAGTCTCAGTTACATGACATGAAGCAAGATTTATGAGTCTACCTTTAAGTCTGTCCTCTTTTGTGATGATTTTGAATACGTGTTTCATCTCTTGCACAAGAATTCCTGTCGTCCCCACGTACGAGGGACACTTTGATCGGACGACTGAAGGAAGAAGGGTAAGAAAGTAACTCCTTACACTGTTGAAGAAAATACATTTTTGAACACTATTTTCTCTTTACTTATTTTGTTATATTTGGATTTCTTCCATTATATGTGGCATTAACTGCCATAAAATAAATGATCTATGAATATATCTTTTATTGAACCAAACGTATTACTGGTAACACACCAAATAATATGCACATCATACCTGTTAAGACGGCACCGTGTAAATCAGCCTTCAAAAGCTTTTGCTGAATTGTCTGTGGGTTACTGTTAATGAAACAGGTCAAAACAAACATAAGAATTCCCCTAAAACCATACACAAGGATTTGATGACAGTGGAATTTCAGGCATGATTCTTATCTTGAGAGTCAAAACTCACCTTTCTGGTTTCAGACCATTACACAAATCCCGTATGTACTGTTTCCACAAGTCATGCAAAGGGAGGAAGAGCTCATACCTACAGAGACGGGACGGAAAACATGAATAATAGTTCCACGGAAGGGTAAACACGTTACGGTGACAAGGGCAGTGGTTATGTATACACTACAGTATTGCTTTGCCTGCAGTTTCAAGGCTGCTCTTGTCCACCTGAATAAATCATGATTTGATACAATGGTTAGTTCAACCCAAGAATAAGACAGCGGAGTCATTTGGAAGAGCTCAGTTAAGGAAGGTGCTGTGCTTGCTAAAACATTAGTGTGCGTCTTGGGTGACTCTTTCATCAAGTTTCCTGAGCTGGAGAAGAAAAAAAATGTGTGCAGTTGAGCAATTGTGCATCTTTTCACCTCTTCGGTAAACACACGCATTCATGTACAAATATAAAGAGCATTATTATACTTACTCTGGTGCCCTTCATCAGTCTGATTTCAGGGTTAAAATGTTTAATAAATCAATTGATCACCAATTCACAAATACCGTGAATACATATTGCGATCATTCACTAATATTAAATTGACTTGAAATCTCTGCATCCTCAAAAGCTGAACCCCCCCCCCCCCCCTCCCTTCCACCCTCCAAAAAAACATGTTATGGTGTACAACACACAATTACATTGTGGTTAATTATAAAACAATTCATAACTACTGCTTACACTGCAGAACAAGCTAAATATTTTAAATGCTCCCAAAGTAGCATGTTGCTGGTAGCGTGTTGTTGGTAGTCTTATCACTACAAATCCCGGCATGAAAACCTTTCCTCTCAGTAAAGAACACAGCCAGAAAAGCAAATACAGAAATAGAAAAAACGAAAAACATTGTTCTTGTTGTTCACCACATGTAGGGCACAGGCAGTCAAATGAACTTGATGACGTATCTGCCTGAACATTTAAGTGGAAAAGAGGCTAACCTTTGATGTTCTGGTTTCAGTTGGAACACTTTCAGCTCCCTCTTCTGTTTGGCACTCAGCCCTTTTGCTCTCTTTCTGTTTTTCTTCTCTTTGCTTTGTTTGGCGTAGTCCAGAATGACGGCCTTATGCAACATCACATCTTCGATGTCCTTCTCAGCCAGTTTGGGTAAACTGTGCGTCAGGAAAGCTTTTGTGAATGCTCCTGCTGGTTTGCCACCCTGGGACTAAACGCAAAGAGAGTAGCAACAGAGAAAACAAAGACTGAAAAAAAAACTGGAGCAACGGAAACAACGCCTGCAAAAATCAAAGTTTACAAAAGCACAAACAAATATTGTAAACTTCATATTCTAGGAGTAAATGTTTATATTCTGTGTGTAAACATCATACATTAAAGTATAAGGCCATGTTGTGTAGACTTAGCATCTGTAAGGCTCAACTGATCAGTGTCTCAAAAGACATGATTAGCACACTATTTCACATTGTCTACTTACATGTTAATTTTTTAAAACAAAGTACACCGTTTTGACAACACGGCGTACGCAGTGAGCCAAATGTAAAAACAAAACAAAACAACGAAAAAAACCCCCCCTCCTTATTTATTACAGTTTAGTGCAAAGTTTTAGGCACCCCTGAGCAAATTCCATGTTCTGTTGATTTTGGTGAAAAAGGCTGATGTTGAGATGAAACCTAAACATGCCATATTTCTGCACGTTGCCCAAATATTATTTATTAACTGAATTAAATGAACGGGAAAAACCTCAAAGTGTAGCATGTCCAGAGCTTAACAAATTCTCTGAACTTTCTAAATTTCTCAGGGTGTAATGCTTATACTCAACATCCATGGGCTCCGTCAGGTTGACTGAGGATCTGAACTTGTTAACTATTAAGCATGGGGGTGGATCTACCAGGCTTTGGGGTCGTGAAGCAGCCAGTAGTAGCACAGGAAATGTTGGGGAGGTAGACGGAAGAACAGACTCTAATAACTATCACAGAATCCTGGAAATTAGTACTGTCCCAGAGTCAGTGAAGAAACAGAAGCTGAAAAGATGGTGGAAATTAAAAAAGAATGATCTAAAACATACCTCAAAATAAACTACGAATGTCTTCAAGAAGCAAATATTTACGGTGTTGGAATGGCCCTCACTGTCCCCAGGTTTGAGTATTATTGAAAATGTGCGGGTTAGATCTCAAACATGCAGGGCATGCTAAAACGACCCATGCATACTTCCCAACTGGAAATGTTCTACAAGGAAGAGTGAGAATAAATTCCTAGAACGAGAACTGAAAGACTCTCAACTGCCTACAGGTAACTTTTGGAGGCTGTGATGACGGCCAAAAGCTTTTTTTTTTTTCCCCCCTATGTACTGACTGACAGGGTATGTAAACCTTCACACACGCTACATCTTATGTACTATCTTATGTACTATAGTACATATCTTATGTACTATTATGTATTATCTTATCTTATTTTTCTCCAATTTGTTAAAGTCAGTAAATGAATAGTAGATAAGCACTAACGTTTGCAGAAATGTGTCATATTTAACTTTGATCCCTGCAGAGGTTGAAAAGCTTAAGGAAATCAACAAAACATGTCATTTGATCTTTTGCAGATGACTGTCCCGGGTTCGATTCCCGGCCGGGCGGCCGGGGTCCTTTCTGTGTGGAGTTTGCATGTTCTCCTTGTGTCTGTGTGGGTTTTCTTCCACAGTCCAAAGACATGCAGGTTAGGCTCGCCCCATCAGACAAGGGGAAAACAGTATTATCAATATTTTTTGTGTAAATTACAGTGATAGCAGTTACAGTGCTGTATACTGTGTTACAGAGTAGAGGCATGAAAATATATTTGATTATGGAATTAAAGGACACAAGCTCCTTATTTAAGAAGCTCTAACTGTTTAGACCAAACAACAGTAAGGTCTCCTGAGGTGAGATTAAAATTAAAGTGTATTACCTCTAAAGGAATATAATTTGATAGTCTATGACTCCATTATTGTCCAGCTGAGGATTCTGAGGATTTTCAGCAAAGGCCACCAAAACCACATTAGCATTCCTTCAGTGAAAAGGATTTATATGCTGGAATGAAGAAGGACCTATCTACATATCGGTTTCTGTCGAGTCATAGCTTTCCTTTAGGTATGCACTATTTAAAATGTAATATTGGTGTATAAGCCGCCACATTTGTAACACTTTCATACCTGACCGTATTAATGAAAATTACCTTCACACCCAAAATACTGCTTTCCTCTGCCGGTAGTTCGTGCTGTACAACCTCTGTCAAAACGAAAGAACACATAAACCCACACGGATTACAACGGCACAACCAAACAATTTTTCTCAACTGCTAAAATAAATTGAACTCCAACTAACAGTTGCAATACAGGCAGAAGTGTATTACTTAGATTCGTTGTGCTACGCTGTCTTACCGCACACACTTGTCTGTTTTGCACACTTACACGCGACACACATTTATATATTTTCAGAATACCTCTGATTCGGATGCACACAAAATCAGTCGAAACATACCTTCAGGCCAGTGTTAAGGCTATCGTGCTGCATGTTCAGAAAATTAACGTAACAGATATCCTGAGTATCACCTATGTGGTTAGCTGCATGGCTAGCTAAGCTCCAGAATGCACCTGCCTGGATGTTACAGTGTCATGTTTTTTTATTATTATTATTATTATTAAAAGTTAAAGATGAGACACTTACGTTCCATTTTCTAGAGCACGTGCTATGTTCACGCTAGAAATAAGTTCTTCAAACCGATTTTTTGTCTTCTTCCACGTTATGCTCCTCACATGAATCTCCCAGCCAGGCATGACTTATCGATAACGGAGAGCAGGAAAAGTAGTAGAGCTCAGCGTCATAAACCCGAATGATGGTACTGCGGATGAAAACAAGAGTTTTGTTGTTTCTGTCTGACAATGTTGCATTACTTTTTGAAATATGAGGAGCCCCATACGCGATGTTAACAGTGAGCAAACTAAGATTTCGTCGTCTTCTCTTTATTAGTTCCACATTTGAAGCAAATTCATAATTATTTTTGCGATACTTCACGAATGTCCACCACGATGAGAATTTTATGTGGTGCTTATCTGTCACTGTAGGCCGTCGGCTGATAAGAAACAGGCTTGTCAGACTGTCATGGTCCCTATAATTGGTATGAGAAGTCCGTGTAGCCATGCCCCATGTTCCAGACTTGTATCCCTTCTTTTAATAGACACATTCGCCTTGCGTGCGATTATGTAAATAGTGTAGGTTAAGTTAGCATTAATTTCACTTTCGTGCGATAAGTCATTATTGTGTCAGAGAGGTCGTAAGTGGGCCTACCTACAGGAGACTGTGATACTCTATCTAACATAGCACAAAACTCAGTTCCCGCAATGACCTTGGTTTACACACGCCATCTCTTTTTGGACTGGATAGTTTCTGAAGCCTTGGTAAGCAGATATAAATAGAACCAAACGATAGTTGGTTTCCCCCCCAATTAGGCTTTCTGCTGACAAGTCATCTACCTCAGTTCATCTCTATAAATGAGAGTCACCTCACAGGCGCATTTGTAGATGAGCATCTAATGGAGTCTGAAGTCTGGCACAAATGAGACAGTGATACTGCGGAATTTTTCACATCGATGCAAAATGTGCACTTTTCACTCTCACAGTTTTACCTCTTCATCCAATACTTAAGGGCACGAAAACATAAAGCCACGTGCGTACAGCTGCATATTAATGGTATTTCATCTTAATTCCCTGGGGGAATATTTCTGGATTTAGACAGATAATGAGATGAAAATAATAGCCAGGATAGGTAACAGTATCAGTGCTGCTGCTACACACTAGACCTGTGCCATTTAATGAAATAGAGTAGATAATTCAGGCAAGTGGTGCAATTGTTTGAAACCTAATGAGTTTTTCTTTTTCATTTTAGGGAGCAGTTTCTTATTCTGAACATATCAGAGCCTTCTGAACATCTTCTCACAGCAATACATTTGTTGCTTAATTGCCTCCCGTTGGTTTCCAAAAAAAAAAAAGTCTGCAAGATTATTGTTTTGAGAACAAATCAGTTTTGAAAATGAAAATCAGATCTGTCAGTGCATAAAGGTTTTATGATGAAAAGCAGATTCATGCTAACTGAGGCCTGTAAGCAGAAATGAACATACCCCAGACTGTGATAATCTTACCTCATTTTAATCCATACGGAGAACAAGTATAGCGTATGATGAACATTAGCTTAGTGGAAGTGACTGGTCCATTTAAGCTCTGATAATAGTAACTACAGCATTTACCACAACCAGAAATATCTTGAATATGTATGTTGATTTGTGCAGTGAAATAACTAATCAGTCTCCAAAGCTTACACTAAGGTATTGAAAATGTTGTTTTTCCAGTGAAGAATCAAATTAGGAAGCATCCCAAGGCGCAGAGTCACAGACAGAATATGTGAGGCATAGCAGCAGGTCAAATAAACTTACTTCGCTGATTCTGACTGAGGGTAGGAGCGCGGTTGACAGACCATTGGAAAGAATCTTTTCTTATCTACCCTCTCCCTTCAACAGTCCTCTGCTCTATCATTAGATGCACTTCACTATTCTTTGTTTCAATCCAAGTCACGAGTTTCGTTATCTCTGAATTCAGAAGAAAAAGTAAACATTGCTAAAAAAAAACAACAACCCACGTTTGTTTCAATCAGTTAAGTGTTCAAGTTTAATTTGTGGCTTTTTGTCTTCTGGTTAGATCTTTTAATTAACTTCACTTGGATCTGCCACTTATTAAGAGGATGGTTACACAACCTATAAATGCAATTTGGAAAGGTAGGTTATAGTCAACCTCATTTCAGTTTGATTTCTGTTATGTACTTCAAAGGTAGTCCACGTACAATAATTTTGCAGGTGAAAAGATCAGAAAAGTAGTATAGGAACCATTTTCAGATCATTGCTGCAGCAGAATTACACACAGTTTCTGGCAGGTCATTTGAAAAACCTGAAATGATATTGGCAACTTGACCGCTCATTTTGGATACCTTCTCTCATCCTTAACCTAGATTTTCACAGGGTAAACAGATCGATATGGAGTTGACCAAACCAATCAGTATTTCATACTGGTCCTAGGCTATACAGTACATTCTTTTTCTGTATTAAGAGGTGTATTCACATATTTTCAGAGAGAGAAAGTCTGTACTGTACTACTGTTAGAGTGAATGAGCTAAACGCTGGTTGAGAGAGAGGCTGTGGTAATGTCTGCACTCAGTCTCTGGCCTGCTAAGAGATAGGCCCTTCAGCTTTGAGACTTCTGTTCACTCTTCACTGCTTATGTCCCCCCTAGTGGAGGTTAAAGAGCAACACTAATACACCTGTCTGCTCAGTTTAACTGTACTCAGATTTGGCAGCCTAACCCCCGCCCCCCCCACGTAACTGTCTTTACATAACTGTTAAAACAATCAAATATGTCTTACTTATATAAAGAAATAAGGAAATTAGGCCAAAAAAGTCACTGAGAAAAAGAATGTTCAACTCTTGTGACAGACTTGTAATCATGAATTTTCTTATAGAGGCTTCATCTTCAGAGCAAGAAAAGCAAACAACCATGTTTAAAGAATACACCAAAGTTGTATTTATCCACTCACAATTTAAATACAGTGACATTTTTCATAAACACTGTCCAGTAAAAACTGTCCATAAACTTTCCACTGATATTAACTAGTATTTTTTCTCTTGGTCAAGAGGTTTTGTTGGAAAAAATAAGAACTATTTATCGGATGGGAAGTGGACACAAGTTATTAGATTTGGTTGCTGAAGAATAGAGATATAGAATAGAAATATTTGGACATTTGGTTGTAGCTTTAAAACCAAGTCAGTTGTGTTAATGAATTGTCAGAAAGAAGCCAATTTGAGACTGCTTCACTTGTGAATAAAAAATGCAAGTCTCTCTGACTTTAAGTTAAGGAATGGTACTTGTTATGGAGTTTTATTCAGTTTATGCTTTGACCAGCGTGTGTCTCATGTATAATTTGGAATGTCCTCCGGGGGGCAGTATTACTCCACATCTAAAAGCCTCTGATCTGTCATTGACAGAGACAGTTGTAATCTGCTCTGAGTTTAATGCTTGTCGATAGAGAGGCAGATAGTCACATCTTTCTTTTTTCATTAGTGGAGCAAAAAATGGTGGAGGATTACAAAACACGATGGCATGGAAATTCAAATATGCATTTCTCCATTTTTAATGTAACTGGCATTAGAACTCAGCCAGCTGTTTCTGGAGCTTTTCTGTTAGTGGTTATGCAAATGATTAGACATGTTGCAACACCGCTTAGGCCTGTTAACCCACATCCCAATACAAATATTCATGTGTAATCTCCTCTCCAAAAACATTCAGAACCAGTATTTTTGAAAATTAATTTGAGATAAGTATGATCATAAATGGACATGTGGTGGAACTGTGGTGGAATTGTTGCAGAGAGATGACAGCTTGTTTGTGCTAACCAGATTGTTTGCATTTCAACAGATTGGCCAGAACCTCTGCTTTTCTTTTACTGTCTGCTCCATGATACTTTGCTTGACTCCCCTCACGCACCCACCCAGCCACATCCACATACACACACCCCCACCTCCACACTTACTTGCATATACATGCACGCGCATACGCACGTGCACACACACACACACACTCACACTCACACACACACACACACACACACGCTTTCGTCTCTGCTCTCTAGATCTCTCTGAAGGTCAACCATCCTGATTTAGAAGTGGCAGTGCCTGATGGTTTGGTTCAGGGGCCACTCACATTTCTGTGTGAGTGTGAATCTTAGGCGTTTTGTCTGAGCATGTCTGGGACCCTGCTGGGGCCTGCTGACATTTTCCCTGGTCAAAGACCTGTCGCACCAACATGCTAACACTGGCATTCAATTAGACATTCTTAAGGCTGCAAGCCACAAGCTGGAGGCTACTGAATTGCCAAAGGAGGAATGGCGGAGATTTGAATGTCTAACAGCAAGGAGAGATGCAGCAGGCATGTGAGCACAGCAGATATTATAGCGGGGAAGAGTTTGACAGCAATACAAAGACATGACCCTTGGGATGATGTGGGGTTTGGAGCTTTATCAGGACTCAACACAACTACACACACACACCCGCACACACACGCACACATAAACATATACATAAACAGCTAAGTACCTGTGGCAGGTATAGATTACTCAGATGTCTGCCCTCATTGTGCTCTTTCTGTAAATTTTAATCACTTAGACAGACATGCAATCATGAGAGATACTCTAAAATGATGTGTGACATTTCTCTCTCTCTCTCTCTCTCTCTCTCTCTCAGTTGCTGAGAATGCTGTTTAGATCAGGGTTCGCAGTCTGAGTTAGGGAGGTAAGAGGAGGCAGGAATGGGCAGTCATGATCAGTAAATTTTGGAGAGAGAGAAAAAGAGAGGAGAGTTCACTGAGGTCAAAGAGACATCATCTGTCATGCTCTTACATACTCCCTCTGTTTCTCACCTTTTTCATTTTTTATTTAACCCTCCTCCAAATCATACCCTCTCTCCCTCTCTCCAGAAAAAAAAAATCACAAAGAAGTTGAGTTTTTGCTTTATCTCCATCCAATATAAGATATATGTTATTGTTGCATAGTTTTATAGGGCTTTGTTTTACCCAGGGGTCTTGTTATATTACAGTGGTCTCCGAATGTTACTTGCATGTTAACTGGTAACCTAGATTTGAACTCTTTATATTCACATGGGATTTTCCAGTGAAATATTTGTTTGATGGATATGAAACATATGGTTGAATCAACACAAAGATGACAGTTGGGTAACTCTTCTCTAGCTGCCTTTATCTATGAACAGATTGGCAAAAAGCTTTCTGTTTCTGTTTGAACTGAGTTACTCATTGTTACACAAACACTCTGTCTCTTCTTTCTCCCTCTCTCTCTCACACACACACACACACACACACACACACACACACACACACACACACACACACACACACACACAGAAATCCATAAGTACTCATGCATAGGCAATACACATATGTGCATCACACTGTGAACATTAAAAGAAAAACAATGTAATTTCTTTCATTTTACACACCCTGGTATATATGTACTTTACTCAACCTTTACCAGGTGAGGCTGCCTAGATTAGAACAGACTGTTCTAATTTTCAGTGCAAATCTGGAACACAGACTTCTGCAAGGCAGAAAAAAGAGAGAGAGAGAGAGAGAGAGAGAGAGAGAGAAAAAACAAGAACTTCCTCATTGAAAATACCACAGCAATTTCCAGAAACATTCATTATAATACACAACATGATGTAAGCTTGCCAGAGGGTTTCTTTGTACAATGTTTGATTGGATTTGTATTGGGGCAGTCATTGATTCTGTCATGGTGTCAGTCAAATATGAGAAACTGACATTTTTCAGCTCTCAGGTAAAAGGTCCTCATTGATATGGCTGTCTCCCAGGGTGTGTCTCCTCCACAACCCAGTGGCTCAGGCCTGTGATTATACCTGATAGAGATATCAGCAGTCACCAAACCACGTACACACGAATAAAAAAACAAAAACATGTATTCTGTCGGAAGATGATGATGATGATGATGATGATGATGATGACGACGACGATGATGACGTTGTTGTCGACATGTCATCGATAATGTAATCAAAGTTGTTTTGAAGTTAATAGTGACCATTCACAAGATGATAACAGTGATACTAAAGGTGATTATGATGGTGATGATGTCGATGGTGAAGTATAAGTGTTAGGAACAGTACGAAGCTTAAGACGCACAAAGAAGATTTTTGAAAATTTTCTCTTCAATATTTGCGTGAATGAACTTGAAAACACGAAAAAAAAAAACCAAACACACAAATGAACAAACAAACAAAAACGCTGATCGTTGAATCATGATAAACACAGCTGGCTCCGTCAAGAGCGGAGTAACCTTGACTTGCTCCAGCATTGTGAAAACTACACGGCTAAACTGTGTACCGTTTCCTGCCCTCACTTAGCTGAATTTCCTTCTTCTAAAGAGAGTCGTGCTGTAATCTCATTAGCAGTAAAATTACACAAGGGCAGTCTTCAAACAGCGAGTAAAACTATTCTGCCGAACTTCAAAGTCAGAAAAGCAAAGAAAAGATAAAAGGGAAAGAGAGAGAGAGGCTAATCAAACAGTTTCAGATGTTAACAATAAATAGTAAAACAATCTGAATAAGGGCAAAACCCAAGGACGAAACTACGAGGCATGGACAACAGCGACGAACAGGGGAAAAAAAAATGTTGTCATGGCCGCTGAATTGTGGTCAAAGTGTCTTTAAGAGATGATGTCTGTTTCATGTGCTCTCATCTCAAATTACTTGGCCATTTTCCCCTCATGGGAGCAATGGTCATTGCATTTATGACAATATGAACACTTGACATTGCTGGAAAAGGTGAAGAGACCAGTTTGACAAAGGCAACCAAACTACCCAATAAAATCTGATTTCTCAAGACACGTAGATGTGATTTAACTCTTTTTGACCTCTAAAACATCATCATTGCACCTCGATGATCCCATCAAATTCCACTCCATCTGCTACTGCTTCTACTAGTACTACTGCTACAAACAATGCTTTCATATGTATAATGTGTGCGTATAATTATATGTATAATGAACAGTTGCTCCACGGCAGCTGAAAGCCTTAATTCAGAATCAGGAAGACTCAGTAATTGTGTAATATCATACTTTACCCATAGTTCTAGGTTTTGACCCACTAGGCTGTTGTATGTCTCAAAAGCAGCTTTGGATCCCCCACATGAATATTTTTCATTTTTATGCTTTTTTTCTTTTCTTTTCTTGTGCATGTGTATATGTGGGTGACATTAATTAAATTACATGCTACAGTGGGCTGCCTGTTGTGCTCTCTAAACTCAACAGTTCCTTCTGAACTCTCCAGCTGGGCTCCCTATCACCTGATGTAGTCAAGGATAAGCTGATGGATTACCATATATCATACAAACTGAAAAGCTTTGTAGATTGAGTTTACCGCTGAAGCTCCTAGCCGAGTCTTCACAAAGCCCACACAAAAAAAGCATCGGTAACAAGAAAAAAGGGGCGAAAAAAAAAAGAAGAAAGGCGTAGTTATGACTGTTGGAACACGTCTGTGATTTGAAAAGCTGGGATTTAACATGTGAGTCAAAGCATGCGTTCCTAGAAGAGCACATCTACCATTAGAGTTAACCTGCCTTGAAACCCCCTTGCAGAAAATGAGTTTGATTCTGCTCTACCACTTTTGCTAAATCTCCATATGAAATAATGGATCAAGTTGATTAAATCAATTTATTAGTTCAGTCTAAATTCACTTTGAGAAATCCACTTTGGAGAGGAAATGGAAATAGCTTGAGTTTGAAAGTCAAACCAAAACAAAAATGGAAAAGCCAGTCATCTATAGAAATGAAATTAATACCTTTTTATCTCCCCTCTATCTGTCTTTCACTTCTCCTTGATGTGTTCTCATGTCACTGAGACAGAACACTCCTGCCTTAATGCTTTTTCTGTGTACTTCTGCTAACATCTCCCTCAACCTAATAAAGTAGATATGATTAGGCTCATTGGAGATTGGGCATGAATAAGTTTATTACAAATGCTGTAGGCAGGGAAAATGGTTGAACTTTGTTCTCTGCTTCATACAGAAAAAAATGGCACCCAGTGACATGTACACAAGCTCTGATAAATGTGTTTTGAGAAAAGAAAAAACAAAAAAAACTTTGGTGTCATCCAGAGACAAAAAGGCCATATGGGATAGATAGAATGAACACAACAGTGTTCTTTTTTACAGAACACCACAATGTTCTCTGGAACCGAAATTATTTTCTGAAAGGGCAAAAAAAAAACCCCAAAGAAGAATATAGGTAGGTCTTTTAGAATTCTTGGTGAATGATAACTTTTGTTTTTATGTATGAGGGAATTTTACTTGTTTGGACCACCGTGGTAAAGCAAACGCAGGAATGCCCGTACATGTAAAAAATAAGCGAAATAGCACTTCCTGTTCTGAGAGCAGCTCTCTAGTGAGCAAAGGACACGTGACATACGTTTCATGTAGTTTTGGATCAAAAAATGAATAAGGTTCGTTCTGCTCCTTTTTCTTTGGCATCAGTGCATGATTATTCAGAATATTTCATGTGTAACGTGTACATAATGTCCATATGTATATGAATGATATTTATGCCGTTCTTAATTATCGGCTGTTGTACCTGAACTATTCAAAACTTAAGAGTTTTGGGGGAATAAGGTTATTGTCAAATTTGACTTGATGTTGAGCAATTGGTGTACAGTAGATACAACAAGAGAATATTTGTTTGGAGGGCAGAGTAGCATTATTGATTTTTTTTTTTTTTTGGCAATTTCCCACTATTTTACCACAATTTAAAATATTCTTGGAAGTGAACTAAAAACAAAACAAAACAAAACAAACAAACAAAAAAAATTGATTGGAGTCACTCCTTTTGCAGCAGGCCTAATGAGTTTTGACAGTAGACATTTGTATAGAAAAGTTTGCTGTTACCTTGTACCACAAAGTTCTTGTCATCTTTTAGAGTAACGCTTATCCTTCCTGGACCTATCTCCCAGTTTCAGGCAGACCAAACTGACCTACACACGTATATATCTAGGCCAATATGTCTTCAAGCATACTCAACCGCAAGCTCACATCACTTCCATCTTACTCACAATGCAAGCCACTGAACCCTCCCTAATCTTTAAGTTACGATTTCCCCACTCAGATTGCTCACAAAGATCTATTCAGAGAAGCCAGTTGCCCCGCAAAGCAGTCGACATATACATGTAGCCGGCTGTGAGTGAAAGGGTTGTCATGTAAATGGCTGTTTACAGGATTCAGAGACCAGATGAACAGATAAAGAAGTTTGGTAACAAGAGGTAAAGGGATTACAGGCCTTGTTGGGGCCAGAGACTCCAGGCAGCAGGAGAAACGAGCCTAATGGAAAAAAAAAAATAGGATTACAGTGGTTCCTTGCCTCAATGGACAAGAGCCTCTTTGGAACATTAAAGTAAGACTTTTTAATTTTCTTCTGTTACTGACAACACAGAACATGGAGAAACACAGAGAGAAAAATCAAAGGACATAGTTCTTTAGAGTCCTATTAAAGGAAAGAAATGATGTGACCTTGTTTACTTTCAGCTCAGAAGAAAAAGATATAATAATGCCACAATATCATAAGACAAGTACACAAGCTACAATGTTTAAAATCCATGTTCAAAAAAAAAAAAAAAAAACACACACAGCAATTCAAACTTTTGCCAATTTTTCATTTTCTTAACAGATTTTCTCAATCTGCTGAAAAGTGCTGGCATCAGTCTTTAAACTTGGTATTGTTCAAGTTTCTGTTCCACAATTTGATCTGTACAGTCACAGAGAAAAAGTCTTTATTTGAAGGACGCTGAAAAGGGAGAAAGATGTAAGGTAACAATAATTATTTTGTACTGTAGTAGTGTTTTGTATTTTGTGCTGTAGCTCCCCATCTTAAAAGGCTAAAACCACAACTATCACCCTCATTATTATTGTTATTATTATTATTATTATTATTATTATTATTATTATTATTCATTATTTAGGACACATGCCATATTTCAGTGCAATTTTCCTTCTGCCAGTGTTCCTTTTTTTGTGAACTTTTAGAGAGCTAGATGGAGGCCTCCAGGCTTGTTAAGCCCAATCGTGAAGCGTCTCTATTGTCTCAGTCAATCTAATTTTCTTCATTTCCTCACTGTCAGCTGTCCTCAGGCAGAGACGTGTGGAGAGTGGACAGCAATTCAACTGGAAATGAGTGGCACAAGACCTCTGCACTATCGCATTGTGGAGGAGCGCAGCCAAGGGAGACAATTTAGGAGTTTGTGTTTTGCAAATTTGCTGAAAAATTGCCTCTGGCTTTGCCTTTCTCTCTTGTCTGAGAGTCATGCCTTTAATGAAGTGCGTGTCTGTTAGTGCAGCTTTGTGTGTGTGTGTGTGTGCGTGTGTGTGTAGAGACTGTAGTAGGAGGGGAGAGAGAGAGAGAGAAAGAGAGAGACAGAGGGAGAGTCTGTTTATGTTTTCATGCAACTGTATATAAGCATGATTGTTTATAAATACGTTCCTGCATTTGTATTATATATATAACACTTGCAGCCTCTTTTAGGGGTGTTGGAGGTCAGACTGCTATGAATGAATCCAGGTGAGAGAGGATCTTACAGTTCATTCAACATTTACACGAGATTAAACAGGCTCTAACAATCGCAATTTTCAACCATCAAAAAAATGCTTTTGACGTTCTCTGAATGTGGTCTCCTGTAGATGTGACAGGCCAGTCCTGACACTGGAGAGCTACAGTCACTGAAACGTATCAGTGTATAAAAGTATAAAAGAAGACAAAATCTCATTTTAAAAATGCTTAACTCGCTTATTACCTGTGGAAGTCTTGTGACTCTACTGCAGTGACACCTCACCATGGTATCCACATGATAATCATGAAAGACATAACCAGCTCCTGAATCATGACTCTTAAAGACCCACCTGTGCCCTGTGCCCCCCCCCCCCCCCCCATCCATTTTCTTCAATTTTTTCCCCCTGATTTTAAACTCTTCCACCAATTTTTGTATTTGTCTTTCATCTTTCTTTGGGATTAGGGAAAAGTAAAGCCATTTAGACTCTGAAGCTTTCCAGCCATGGTGGGCAGGCAGAAGGCTGGGAGCCTGTGGCGTGCATCCCAATTAAACAGAGAGTATTGAGTGGCATGTGCCAGCACTGCCCAGCAGGTGGAGGACAGGGCAGAGTGGCATTATTTAGCTATGGCCAGATGGAAAAGACAAATGCAGTATGAGAGAGTGTCTGAATGAATGGATATATTATGGTGCTGCGGCCCAACCTCAGTGTGGTTACCGTCATAGAAACTGGATAATGGGGCAAATGGCAGCTATTGTGAATTTCTATTTTGTTTGTTTGTTTGTTTGTTTATCTATTTATCCATTTGTTTGTTTGTTTGTTTGCTGTGCCAGTGCATCTGGCCGATCAAATGGATTGGTTGTCTCTGTGTGATGTCTGAGGAGATTTACATAGGCTCTTATGGAGAAGAGAAATGTGCAAAGACAGGTATGTTTGTGCAATGTTGGAGAAGCTGTCACATTCATATAATGTTGTCTTTAGAGAATCAGTTTTACTATATATAATGACTGACACACACACACACACACACACACACACACACACACAATGACTTTTTAAAAGTCTTTTGGCCACCCATATGCCCTTATTGTGGTGTAGAGCAGCATGTGAGCAATATGATGCATTCAAATGAAATTAAAAAATGCTTTGCCAAGAGCCCCCAGCCAGTCTAGGATTTTAATAACATTTGAAAATTGAAACAAATTAATACCCTGTTAATATAATATCTCATTAAATGCTTACGTGGCTGGCATCATGCCTCAAGTCAATGACCAGATCTGACAAATGCAGAGAGAGACAGAGAGAGAGAGAGTGTGTGTGTGTGTGTGTGTGTGTGTGAGAGAGAGATACAGAAAGAGTATGCATATAGACTGTACATATGTTTTGTATATTTTGTTCCAGTAATTGTATTTGATTTTACGTTGGAGTGAAGAGGCAAGTGTGATACGTTGATGAGAATACTTAAAGGACAAGTTGAATCACTGGAGTCCAGAGGGGTATTCCAGAAAGCGGGTTTAGTGAAAACTCAGAGTTAGTTAGCTCAGAGCAAGTAGTAAACCTCCTAATAGAGGAGGCCTTTGGCTTCATACTCCAGCAAAACAAAGCCATAGGGCTCTTCTATTAGGTTTACTACTTGCTCTGAGTTAACTAACTCAGTTTTCAATAAACCAACTTTCTGGAATGCCCCCCAGGTATCAAATATCATCTGTTGACTTCAGTGAACAGGGTGAATCAGTGCTAATGGACAGTTAAGTAGAGTGCTTGGTAGTTAACCATTATCTCTTCGACACAATATAACCCCTATACCCTATCATAACAACATGCAATCAAATCAATTCAAATCATAAACATACACTATGCTCTTCACAGATTTCTCGCCCTCACACATGCTCAGATTGTGTGTGAAAACACAAAATGGTTCCCACCTCCAAGTGTTCCTTTTTTTTTTACACGTCTGACAACAATGAGGCAGTAGCACAAGAGCAAAGAAAAATGAAATTCCAAACCTGAACGTATACGTTATTCATTTTTAAATATTTTCTCCACATTGCAAAGGGTATGCAGCTATGTTCTGGGCATGTCATCTACCCTGTCGGCTCCCTGAAAGAGAAGAAACAAAAAAACAGATGTGTAGCTGTCACTTTTCATGAGGGGAAAGATATGTTATGAAAAAAACACAATTCGAAACAGGCTGAGGGAGAGACAGCTAGACAGAAAGAGGGAGAGAGAGAGAGTGAGAGAGAGAGAGAGAGAGAGAGAGAGAGAGGAGAGAGAGAGAGGCCTCCAGTAAGGAACAGACAAAGATAATTTGTGAGACGTTTATCCCTCTGGATGGAGATACTGAAACCTTTACAGATTCACGGTAGGCCAGAGCTCATTTGCCTGGTGGCAATGACTAGGATGTCCTTCACTGGTGCTCTCTGTGCTACATCTCTATTCAGTTTTTCACACGTGTACAATTTTACAAGGCTGTTATGATAACTGGAATCATGTCTGTTTCTCTGGTTAAAGTTCCTGCAACAAATATTCAAGTGTAGCATGTAAGTCTACATTTGCGTATATTCTGACCCATGTCTTTTCTCTCTCACCCACCAAATATTATATTTCTGATTAATTATTAAAATATAAAAATAATTAATTAAGCTATTTTAAATCAGCTGTGCTTGGCTTGTAGAAATGAACTTGGGAACTGTTTTTTCAGGCTGTAGCATGGAGTATTTTTTCTTATGAAAATGAGGTTCTAGTGCATCTAAACACTACAGGCCTATAACCAAATTTAAAAACACAATATATATAAATAGGCTATGGGATTCAATGTCTATGGGTGTTTCCAAGTACATGCGAATAGTTCTTGTCTACCTCTGGCACACACGCACATTTGCCAACGGGAAGCTTTTTGTAAGAAATATAATGTCTTACACATACGGGACTGAGTGCTCTGGGTTAGCTTGGAGTACCGGCGTCAGAAGGTGAAAACTCAGCGCCATCGAAGTTTCCTTTTGTTGGGCTTAACCATTTCCCCTATGTGTCCCCACAGGCCAGCTGACAACAAAAGAGGACATTTTAGAGGAAAGGGGGTTGAACGTGGCTCAGAGTAAAACCTATAGGTATCTGACAGCTTTCACTCAGTCACTCACGGTACCGAACGTCCTCCCAGAGTCTCTGGACCCTTATTCTCTGACCTTTATGGGAAATTACTCATACATGTGCTTTAAGCACTAAAGCTGTGCTTCTGATTTCTGCAGCCATTCTTGTGCTTTTATTTCTACAGGTGCCAGGTGCACCCTTGGTGTCTGTTAAAATTGTTGCTTAGAGGCTGAGAGAACAGAGAGAAAAGAGAGAGAGAGAGAGAGAGAGAGAGAGAGAGGCTCTTACTATTTTGCAATTCTTGAGAGACAGAATGCAATTTCCCTTGATTTTACAAATTATTTATCGATATCAATTGTTCTGAGATTGCGTCGCTCATTATTCATTAGTCTGTCGCTTGAAACGCTGAACTAAACTTAAAATTGACAGTTGAATGGATGCAGTTCAGAGGCTAGACAGAATTAAAGGAGTATGTTATAATAGTCTTGTGTAAACAAAAAGCCAGAGAATATCACCGACGTGAGAGCTACACAATGGTGACCCGCTGTTTTTTGTAAATACCTGGAGAATTTGCGTTTGTTTTTCTATTTCATCTGAGCAAGCATTTATTTTTAAGTTGACTCACTGACTGTGTTTACAGCTGTCTAATGTTACAGCAGTTCATTAGTGTCACAATATGTTTTGTCTGAGAAATAAAAGTGCGAGCGATTTTTTTTTTTGTCATTAAACAGAATACCTCACACAATAATACCGTGATCAAAGCTGACACAGTCTGTTGGCAAGGGCAAATTGTTTTGAGTCCTGTGCTGAATCTCTCTCAGGGGTTTTTGCATAAATGGATTAGACTGGCGCTCTGCAGTCAACACACCCGCAGCTTCACTGCTCTACTTTACCTTTAATCAGACTATCAAATATCATCTGTTGACTTCGACGAGGCTCAGCAGAATCCCTCCGTGAGTCTGTAGAGAGGTAAAGCCTTAACGGTGCTAGAACGGTTAGATCAGTATTTGCATTACAGCGGCTACATTGCTGCCCGTGGATGGGCAGGGATCATCGCCACTAACGACTTCACACGAGACGAGATCTACTTTTCATGAAGTATTGCTCACCGACTTCATTTCTCTCACCGTTCTGCTCGGCCCTGTCTGGCGTGGCCCCGTTCACGTGGCTGACCTTTCACTCGGACGCCTCGCAACTCATTTTCGTTTTCTATGCCAGAGGTAAATTAGGACACACAGTCTATGAAAGACAGATCCAGAGATGTCTTATACTTTTGGTTTTGAATTCAGAAGAGTAGAGGTTGCTTATTGAAGAGACATTTTGAGAAAGATGAGGTGTGCTTGTTACATGTCAGGATATTAACACGTTTAGGGATCTTTTTCCCTTCAGCGCACTCCACACAGCGGTGGAGAATGTTTTCCATGGCAGAGTGACGGACCAAAAAAAATCCATCTTTAACCATGATTTCTACCTGCACTAGCATTTATCAGACATGTTGATTCGTCACTTCTTGGTTTATAAGTCAGATTAGGTAAGGTTGAGTTTGCACGGTTAATGTGGAATCTGGGGTTTCACTGAAACACTTCTTCATGATGATTGTAAGGGAATCATTCAGCCATGCAACTTAAAAGCTAGATGTATCTGACAGCTAAAGTGTCCTTTAAGTATTTTATAATTCCACCTAAATCACTTTAAACTTGCAGTTATGAATTAAGTGCATGTGCTGCATTATCCATGACCATCCAATGGACAGGACCGCTTCAAAAAGTCATTTCAGGTCTAAATTCAGAAAGTTGTGCAAAGGAGTTACTCATATCAAAGTTTATCTTATCTTAATAAATCTGTTTCTTCTAGTCTTTTTGGTATTTATATCTTAACAATGCATTTCGCTGAGGACAGACTGCAAACACAGCAAGTGTGACCTTATGAGTCTCTTGAGATTTTTTCTTTTGTTTAGGGAGAAAATGAAATGTGGCCAAGGGTTGATGAATCAAATTAATCACTCTGTTTAGGCTATTGCTCATTGCTGGAAAAGTAGGCAACAACACAAACGGGGGGGGGGGGTAGTTGGCTCTGGAAATTGCTTGATGCAATCCGATTCTCAAGGGTTTGGCCCACTTTTCCGGAATCTGCCAGCTCACACAATGAATGCACAAATGTTATTACACAAACAGCATCTACAATTTGCCCTCTACTGAAAGCCATTTTCAGAATGGAAGTTCAAAAATATTCAATGCAATAGCAGGATTTGTGGTCTTTTTTTTTTTTTTTCTTTTCAGGAAGAGCCATTCTCAACAAGAGAGCCATTACAGCTGGTGCACCAATAAATTGGCGCAACGTCCCATAAAGACATGGAAAAGTAAGTAATGAAATGATGATTAGAGTCTGCTTCTCCAAGGCTTTCAATGCAATTTTTGCACTTAGACATTTCCCTATAAATGCATCAGAAAGAAAACCTCCTGAATGTTGCAAAAAAAAAAAAAAAAAAAGGCTGATGTAACCTTCACCTGCCTGATGCTATCCTACACCTTTAACAACGCGAGCAAATGCTTTTCCCCAAGTTCTCACTGGTGTGTGGAGTTAATTACTAAATATGTGATCTCACAGGACGAGCTGCTTATTATTGCAGTCTCGGGCTGAGAACCTACTAGAGAGCATGAGAGGATTTCTAATAGTGATTAACTCTGAAACAGTATGCTACCTCCGGTCCGTTCAAATGTCTCTGACTGGAATGTGAGAATGCTGTTGAGTACTGCTTAACATCACACAACTGTGACATTCTTAGAGTTTAGAGTCTGATTTACCCAAGCTTTTAATGCAAAAAAAAAATTAGGAATGAAATAATTTTTCAAAAAAAACATACTTAAAATTTAGCGTGTTGTAAGTTCAAAGGATGATCCATGGTGCATTCCTGTTTGATTTGAAATTGGAGCTTGATGTGTTGGTGTTGTGCTTTCTGATCTGAGACAACATTTTACCACAATGCGTGATCAGATGAAAGGCTTGACTTGGTCCTCGGGGTATTAACGAAGTAAATAAATAAATAAATAAATAAATAAAAATAAATCTAGAATATGTCTTGATTTGAAATAGGAGAATTATTCAGACCATGACTGAAAGCAGTGACATATTAAAGATTGATTTTGTAGACTTGATAATGATGTCTGGGCATTGCACTCACTGTTTCTGTTTGTGCTTAGTCTGTATAACAATCTGCTCAATACATTACACACAGACCAAAATGATCTGTTACTCCATTAGACCCAGCTGTGTAGGATGGACTACCAGATGTTTGATATGATTAGTATATACATCACACAGAGACACACACACACACACACACACAAGCCCCATGGTAATCACTGTTTCCCTAATTCTTATGCACACAGAAGATATGAAAATCCCCCTTTTTTTTCCTGCAATTTCTCCCTTGATTCTACCTCTCACTCTCTCTCATGCTTTCTCTCTCTCTCTCTCTCTCTCTCTCTCTCTCTCTCTCTCATTCATAAGTACTATCAAGGAAGCAAAAGGCAGCATTAGCCTCTCCTTGACCTCTTAGCTGTGAGGTATGAAGTACTTAGTTGATGTTTGGGTGGGGGAGTGTTGTTTTTGCCACCTTGGCCTGTCTTTAGAGGCAGCTTTGCGGTCTAAGTAATTTTGTCTGCAATCCACTTTTATCAGAAAAGGAGAGATTGGATTTACCATCTCCGGTAAATGAGGTGATGGAGGGACATGGGTCACCCTACCCTCTCTCACCCTGAGAGCTGTGGCTCAGCTGGATGGACTACTGTGTTAGGGAGAGAATAAGAGACATAATATTATTTTCATAATATCATATTACACACATCCCACATCCACCACAACCTAGAGTCACTCACTAGCCAAAGCAACACTGCTGAACGCTCTTCAGGTGTTTGTGAATGCTGTAATGCTGGCTGGCGCACAGGACAAACTGCAAAACTGTATTATTTGTAGTATCTTTAGTATCTGTAGTAAGTTTTTTTTTCTTGCATTCTCTTTTCATTTCTCTTTTGAGAGGTTGTGTCTAATATGCAAACCTCTTGCATGATATTTCAAGAAATGTTTGACCTGTTCTGTGGTTCATTAACAATGACAAAAGGGTCATGGCTTCAAACTACAGTTCACATTGTCCTTCCAGTTCAACACAATCTATGGAGAAAGATCTAGAATCTGGAATCTGCACTATAGATGTGCCCCATCTCATCCTACCGCACTCTTCCTTGGCTATGTTAATGCTTCGCATTTTTAACATCATCGTAAATAGCAAAAAAGCTTTAAAAAAAAAAAAAGCTATAGTTTTTAAATATATACCACAAAGTATGTAGTATAAAGTATTTTGTGAGAGCTTCAAAGACTGGAGGCATGTTGTCTTTCCTTTTCAGTGGGTTGCCTCCCTTAATCTTATCAGGTCCGATGACTTAAATTCTTCCTAGTTGTGAAACCCCATTTTAAGTGATTGACTGTTGGTATAGCAACAGAGATCTGGTTTAAACATCCTGGGTGTGATGTAAGATTCCATTAGCTAAGCTTCAGTAACTGTGTGAATAATTGTAAAGTTCCTACATTTCTGCCAGAAACCGCCGAAGGACACTCAAATGCGGACCCATGAGGTTAACAAATGTGCGGCCTGTCTACATGTCCACTCTTTAAACCATGATCTGCCCATTTCTGACTCTCACTCCAGCACACATCAAAACTAATAACATTTATCTGAGCCGCTGCGGTTTTATGTATTTCTGTTTTATTTCAGAGTTCCATGAATGGGCAGGCACGTGCCTCTCTCGTCTGGCTTTGTCACTTGAATTCGGTCCATCTCTAACAGCAGAGAAAGAGCGTGCAGATGAATTCATCAGAAGCCAAGCTGCAATAATCAGCGGTTGCTTTGTGGCATTGGCCGCTGTTGTATCTAATGAGCTGATGTATTATGCAAATAGGTCTCTGAGCTGCCTTTACACAAGCACGCGCACACACTTAGGGCATAGCCCGGGTGTTACCAGCTACTTCAACCATTTTTTAGACCAATGATTGTTAGAGTGTGAGGAGAGAGAGAGAGAGAGAGAGAGAGAGAGAGAGAGAGAGAGAGAGAGAGAGAGAGAGAGGGAGAGGAGGCCGTCTCAAGTGAGTGTTGTTTTATGAGGAATGATTTACAGGGATACGGAGAACACTCAGGGCCTTGTCGGATGTAGTGTAACACATATAAATGTCCTTGTCAGACACTCATTAATGTGATGGGGAAAAGGGGCCCTCAGAAGTCAGCATGCAATGTCTGCTGCTCAGTGAGAAAAATGCTAATGCTGACATGCTGGTGTGGTCGCTTTGTTTTCACCCATTCCATCCTTTCACTCACTTACCTGTTTATTTATTCTGCCCAACAGGAGATGACTCTTCATTCTGAGGATTGCTTAGGAGAGAGTAAACACAATGAATGTCAAAGTTAGAGAGAGGCGGGCTGGTTATATAGTACCTTGCAGCCTTCCATTAAGACAATAGGGGCTCGGGTTGTAAGTAAAAGCAGTAGCTTTCTCATTCATCACGGCTGGTATTTAGGCAGAGCAGATGACAAAAACTCGGGGTGGAGTAGACCAGAGAGAAGTGGAAGAGTTAGAGGCTGCCAGTCCTCAGCGTGCGGTGTCAGTTTTTCCAATGAGATGAACGGCGAGTTCAAAATTTGCTCTGTTTTGTTGGGAATGCTCACGCGAGCGAGGTCTTTCTCTACAGAAATTGTGTCTGCCTAACTGAAAAAAAAAAAAAGAAAAAAAAAGGAAGAAACAGGAAGGCAAACCCCAGGGAGGCAATCGCATAACTCAGCCCAGACTACAGCGACCGTAGCTCAGAAAAACTGTCTGTATCTCTGCTTTTCTCCTGGAGTACCACATGTGGGCTGCACACCTGATTGCACAGAAAGCATCTGGGGAAATATAACCTGAATAGAGCAATGATGAAAAAACTGTTGTTCAATGATTACAAGTATTATTTTTTTTTTTCACTGACCTGGTTTTCCATCTCAGAGGAAAAAAAAGGGCCCAAATAACAACTAAAAACATACATATACAGCGTGTATGTATTAGATTTGGGTCATAACAGATTAGGGTAACAGATTCAGATTATATTAAAGTCTCAGAGAACCATATTACCATGTTTATTAAAAAAAGAAACAAACTTTATTTCAACTTGTGTTGGCAACATATCAATACATTTTTTTTTTCCTTTTTTCTTGTACTTCTGTTTATAAATGGATGTTGTACCTTGATCACCATATTTTTAATAAAAATAAACATTATAGATGGTGACTAACAACAACTATGGTAACGTGTGCCTTTTTTTGATCAAAATATATAAGGTCGCATTTGTATACATTATGAAAAAAAAAAAAAAAAAAACGTTTGAGAAATCAAACTCGTGATGGGAACAAAAACACACAGACTCACACACACTCTCAATAAAAAGAGCTGACGCTGAATAGCCTTGTATCTGACATCTCTGAAATGAAAACATGAATAACTGCTCAACAGTTCATGCAAAAAAACAAAAAACAAAACAATAAAATAAAATAAATACTCCATTATATATATAAAAAAGAAAACATTACTGCAGAACTCTTTTTTTGTTTGATGATGAGAAAAGCAAAAATGAATTCCAGATCTGTACTTTGAATTGAACAGAACATAACAGAAAGGTAATCAAGAACAAGGTGAAAAAATAGTTGTTTGACAAAAAAAAAAAAAAAAAGTCTAAGGAAACGTATAATTCATGTAGTAAAATAAATACAGATAGCCATGCACTCAGCAGGGCAGACACTAGTATTTGGAAACTGGATGCAGCGCTTCGTGTATGTTGTCGTGTGTATGACACAAGGTGTGAAGCTCTAATTTCACATAGACTCTTTTTTTTTTTTTTTTTTTTTAAATCATTTTAATTCATGCTTCTCTTACAATCCATGTTACATCCAGCTGTCAGGCGAGTCTCCCGTAAGTCCGGGAAAGAAGACTCCGCCCCCGCGTTTAGTCTCTCGTTCCTTCCTTCCTCTGAACGCATTTACACTCTTCTCTCTCATTGTTTCATCTCTGTCAGTGGTGTGCCATAACGGTGGATATATTTATATATATTTTCCCTTTGTCGTTTGGTACGTAAGGTGAAACAATGCGGTTGTTGTTGTTGTTTGGTTGAAGTCTCTTAGTGGGCCAACAGGAAGGGGAGGATCCTGTGCAGGATCAGCAGGGTGATATACAGAAGAGGGTCAGTGGTTGTCATGGATCCAGACCCTGGAATAGTACAAAGAAGACGAAGAAGAAAAAAAAAAACAAAAAAAAAAAACAGAGTCAGGGCTTGGATCAAGCATATAACAAATGCAAAATAAAATAACTCAGCATCTTAATAACATTAATTAATGTTAAGATATTTGTAGATGAATTATTGTCTTGATGGAAAGGCTCAAAAGTGAATCAAAGGATGGGTGAATGGGTGGATGGATGGATGAAAGATTGATGGATGGATAAACAAATTTACAGATGACTAAAAGAAAACCTATTCAGGACATGTCCGTCAGGAATTTAATAACGTGTGACAAACTGATATTTAGAGTCTTCCAAACACCCTCCTCAAAGACTAACTGCTCAGTTCTTCTGCTCTAACCTATAAAGCCAGCAGTTCTCTGCTGCCATGTCACAAACACCACTGCAGTCTCCTGAATAACGACCATGAAATAGTGGCAGGTTTCCATGGTGACAATCTAACTGTCTTGGCGCCCAGAGCAAACAAAAGCCCTTGACACAGAGGGTCCTGGCACCTCTCTGTCTTCTCTTTTCTTGAATAACAACGGAAGAGACCAGCGCCCTGCAGGCCATCTTGTCAGCACTGACTAACAAAGGCAGACATGAAAACATAAACAAATCATGACATGAACCCATACAAACAAGCAAACAAAACAAAAATGGAAGCACTTGGACTCACTCACTCACTCACTCACTCACTCACTCACTCACTCTATCTATCTATCTATCTATCTATCTATCTATCTATCTATCTATCTATCTATCTATCTATCTATCTATCTCTCTCTCTCTCTCTCTCTCATTCTCTCATACACACATGCACACACACACACACACACACACACACACACACACACACACACACACATGCAACATGAGTCATTGCTTAACAGGGCTGGGGCAGCTCTGACTTTCTGAGTGTGAAACATCCGTCTGTTTTCCGTGGTTGTGATTTTTCTTACAGACACATCTCGGCACGCACATCTCCACCAACCCTTCCCTCCCTCCCTTTTCCTCCTCTTCAAACAGATGAAGATGGCGTGCAAGCCTGCCTCGTGATAGGAATGCCATGCCATGCCATGCACACAGAACAACAAGAAAGCGCTCAGACCATGTCTTACACAAGCCTCCTGGAGTCCTGCCATATGTCAGGCTGACCCATTAACACAAGTTCACTAAGGTCAAGTAGTCAGTCTCTCTCGCTCTCTCTCTCTCTTTCTTTTTTCTTTTTTTTCAGCCATGAGTAGATGGAAGAAAAGTGCTTTGTTTTCTTGTTATGTTTTTTGATTTCATTGAGTTTGCTACTGCCTTAATCAACCGGACGCATTCGAAGACTCAAGAGGTTTTTAAACCTCACGAACAAACATCCAAAAGACAGCAGTGCACCTCCATATTTCACATTATGCACTAACTGAGTGAATCCAAAGATAGTAGGGACTTAGCTATAGACAAAGAGGTTAAGAGCAAGCAAGTTATAGCAAAGTAATCATTTCTGTGTTTGATGGTTCAGTGAATAAAACATTATACATTCTATGTAGGCTTGTGATGGCATATCATGGAGACACTTCCGCACATCATGAATGTGGCCTTGGTTAAAGTACATTTGGCTTAGGAGTACAGCTAGCCACCACCGTGCATGTTTTAAATGTAGTGCAAGGGAAGCTTTGTTTCACTGACAGATTCATTCATTTGGAATGAATTTTTTTTGCATAGTTTATCAGCTTACATCACACAGCCCAGAGTTGTTTCTGCTACATACTTTCTATCTAACATCTTTCTCTTTCTAGAGTTTCAGTTTTGAGCCACTCAGTGCACTCTTCACATTCTCTGCTTTAGTAATAGATAGATAGATAGATAGAATAAGCTAATGGACATAAGCTCTTGACCTGGTGCACTGCTGCCATAATCACTGGGCCACTGGGCACATGAAGACAATACTCACTAGTTACATGCATATCTGTATTAACCCTGACCTTAATCTATGGGCACGCAACAACCAACAGCAGAATTCCATGCACGTAAAGAAATAAAGTTCAGTGCTATGTTCCATAACTACGTTAAATAATAGTTTTCATGCCTCAGCTCCGAGGCAGCATTCTGTTCTTTCACCCGTAGAAATCTGCTTTCATTAGAACAAAATGTCTGTCTACAGCACACCCACCTTCACATCACAGCCCCCAACAAAGAGCCGGTGCCTCTCTCATGTATTTAATTTCCTCACATTTGAAGACGAACCATAAAATGCTTTTTACAGTTTCTAAATACAATGGATTACACTGAAAGCATTTCGCAGAGTAGCCTTTTCTACGCCGCATGTCTTCTATGCGAGTTAACAAAAATTATAAAAAAAAAAAAAAATTTTAGTCCTGCGGTCTAACAAGACGGTGAATTCGCCGCGCAGTAGAAACAATGAAGAGCACTATCTACCATCTCAGTCCATGTGCTATGCCTGTGATGCAATATGTTTGACTAAATCAGCAAAGGGAAAAAAAATATCTCCCACTAGCACTGGAGATTAAACCTCAATTATGGAAACCAATTAGCCTGTTGTCACCAACAAAAACAGCACACTCCTAATTTATGTCAGCAACTGTCTCTCTGTGTCTCTTATGGATATAAACACCGAAACACACACGCACACAGCCAGTGAGTGAGTGAGTGAGAGAGAGGGAGAGAGAGAGAGAGAGAGAAAGAGAGAGAGAGCTTTATTTGTACTTCACATTTCCTTGCTGTCATATCAATACTGAAAAAAAAAACTGACTATGCATCATCACCCTTATGAAGAGGAATGAAGATCATATTACAATACACTAGAAACTCTAAATCGCTAATAAGAGCTTAATTCAAAACTCAAGTGAAAACCGAGAGACATATCAGGGGCCTCATTCAAACTGGCCTTCTTTGTCTGACTTAGACAGGAAATTCCAGGCAGCCTAGCATGAGAGTGAGGAGAGAGATCACGTCAAGAGTAATTCACGCTGCTAATCCACAGCAACAGCCCTGAAGAAGGACCATACTTTGTCCTTGCCTTTTACAAGAGCCTTTTTTTTCTCTTGTCTCCTAAGGCACCTGCTATAAGAGATCTTCAGCTTGAGAGACATTTGTTATGCCATCATACTGAGAGACAATGTGGGATATCAGGTAATACCCCTGAAAGTTAGCAGACTAGAGAGTTACAGAGCAGGACAATATCAGCTACTCAGGCTATCTATCTATCTGTCCTTCTTTATCTATCTATCTATCTATCTATCTATCTATCTATCTATCTATCTATCTATCTATCTATCTATCTATATGTGTGTGTGTGTGTAAATTTTATAATTATTTATATTATTATTATCATTATTATTATTATTATTATTATCATCATCATTTTTTCATTCTTGTGTTATACTGGGTAATACAAACATCTTTTATTGTTTATGTAATCTACAATCAACAGGATAAATACAGTTAAGAGCACCTAAATACATTGATGTTACATTTAACAATGCAAATGCTAATGGTAAAATAACTGTGAGATAATCTCTGAACAATTTTAGGAGATTCAGTGCTGCAAAATCAACAATCACAAATTTACCTTGAGAATGCTATCATTTTAATCTGATAACACTCTCTAATTTAAGGCTTTAAAAGCTAAAATTGTTTTATGTCATACACCTCAGAGTAGACTTTGCATACAGGTCTGTGATTGAGTACTGATGGTGGTGTTTAATACTCTACATGAGGAACTGGGTTGAACTGAGTTTGAATATTTATCTGGCTGCATTTCATGGACAGAAATCAAAATATATTTAGTCCAAAGCATATGTGCAGTTTCAAACAATTTGAAAATTTGAAAGCTGATATTTGCTAACAACTCAAAGGCTCGGTGAACGAACCAAACTCTTGACAGTCATGGTCACTTATTCAGCACTACCGGTCCACTTAACTTCTTGACAAGATGTTCCTGACATGTTTTTGACAGAAGCGAATTGCTTTGTGTATCACCCAGGCCTTGCCAAAGTTGACTGCTATACCAGAGTCCTCCAAAGTTGCTACGATGAAGAATTGGACATCCACCTGTACACAGCAGTCATACTGATTTAAACAAACAGCTATGACACCTGCTATGACCAAGACTTTTTTTTGCTGAAACTGTCCTTGTCCATTTCATTGTAATTAACAAATAGGAACCAAGCTACAATGCCAAATGAATCACCCTGAGCAGAACTTGTAGCTCTGTCCACTCCAAAGTCCTGTGTGTTTTCTTGTCTCTACCGTGGTTTATAATTCATTTGGAGGTAAAATGTTCTTCATTTAAAGATGGTGGAGAACAATTTAGGACATAATCAAAGAAAAAAAAAAGGCATAAAGATTGATATACACAGAGCATGGAAGCAAAAGAAAGCTTATGTAAACAAAGTTGTGAAGCAGTTGACAACAAAAGACACATTTCAGTTTCATAATGGGGACTATTGACTGCACTGCTCCAACAAAGGTTCAGCACTCATATTGACGGTCGGCTTTGTTCTGCCAGAAACAAATCAAATCTCTGTTTTGTTTTTGTTTTTTTGTTTTTTGGGGGGGGGGGTTTGTTGTTGGTTTTTTTTTTTTTTTTTTTGATAGCGCCAAAGCCTCTGTCAGACCAATGGGACACAAAGAAAAAAAAAAAAAGACCATTTCTGAAGCGATAACTATTTCTGAAACAGTACCAGTTTCTGTATTATTTTAGTGAGCCTTGCACTGTGAAGTCAAAAGCGAACAAAAAGAGGAAAAGAGTTTGCCAAGGCACACCTCCTTCCTTATCGGTTTCAAATTCGAAATCAGGAAATGATGTGAATGACATATTTATTTCTCTTTCTCTCGAACTGTCTCTCCCTATTCCTTTTCCCCTTTCCTTTCCCTCCATGTCCTTTACAGGGTATGCTGAGTTTATCTGTCTGTTTTGCTTGTCTTTGTCTGCAAACTGCTGTCATTTGTCTACAAACTGCTGTCTTTTTTTTCCAGGATATGAATGAGTTTTTTTTTTCTTTCATTCTTTCAGTCTTTATTTCAATCACTGTCTCCACATCTAATGTTCTAATTCCTCACTTCTCTCTCTCTCCCTCTCTCTCTCTCTCTCTCTCCAGTGAGTCATACTTCCATGTAAAATCGAACGGAAAAAGTGCGAAACCTCTTACGCCTTCCTAACAACGTCCCACCACGAGTGAAAAAGAGACGAAACAATTAGCGGTTGCCAGAGAGCTGTGAAGTGCTTCCTACATGCTGATAGCACACCATGATGGAGCATAAAGGCTTACACTCCACATATAAGCACGGTATGCTCCAGCGGTGGCTGAAAAATGGCTAATGTGCTAGCACCGCTACTATTACACTTCACATCTTTCTCACCTGTCAGTTATAATAAGCTCTGAATGGAAATCCTGTCTGCTTCCTGTCAGCTGGGATAGAGTATAATGACTGTCAAATTTTAAAGCAAAATTAGCACACTGTGGCTTTATCCAAAAAAAAAAAAAAAAATGGAATTAAAAACATAATATGTCAAAACTAGGGCAATTTGGTTTGAGCAACACAGGGCATCTGCGATCAATGTGCTCTATTAATGTTTTACAGTTCATTTTACATACATTAAATGCCCCAAAGTATGTTTTCCACACACACGCACACACACACACAAACACACACACACACACACACACACACACACATGCACAGCATTAGATGAGATTAAGACAGCTGTCCAGACCTGGGAAAAAAAACAAAAAACAAGCTTTCAAAAAGATGCTGAGATCACCTAGGGTGGCATGCAAAGCAGTGCATCATGGGAAGGCATTATTAAATAGAGCCTGAGCTGTTGTGCACTGAGGACCATGCCAGAATGTCCTACTTCTTTTCCCCTCTCACTCTATCTCTCTCTTTCTCTCACATGCGTCGTCTCTCTTTCTCTCTCCTTACCTCTCTCTCCTCTGTGCCCGTTTTCTAACCTGCACTCCCCAAATTAAAATAACCTTACCTGCCAAGTTTCTGCTCCCCTGCTACTCAATACCTACACAATGCACTTCATCCCCCCCCCCCCCCCCCCCCCCACACACACACTCTCTCTCTTACCTTTTCCTTTCCCCCCTGTCGCCCTTATACAGACAAAACTGCATTCAACAATTCATTGCCTTACATTCTTATTAGACAGATCTTTTAAGCTCTTATAAAACAATTCCCTCTTCCATTAAACCAAGGGCAACCACCAGCAGCTTAATTATGTAATCAGAAAGGCAATGTTGGTAATATTAAATGAGTTTAAGCATTCATTTAACAAATAATATGATGATGAAGCTATTGGCCATCATCATTGAGAATTAGCACAGCGGACATTAACATTTCATTATGTTCCTGGTCGACGTTAAGAGTCATTCTCTCCCCTAAGCCGGTGCCAGACATTCTTCTGTAGGAGTTGTTAGCTGCTATCAGAAAGACTTGTTTTTGACGAGTTGTTTTTCTTCACGTTGGGGGAACTGGTGGGACCTCTGTCCCTGCGGAGAATCGGGAGTGTTTATCTGCTCTCCCCAGTGAGGATACACACACACACACACACACACACACACACACACACACATACACACAACACATAACTCACACATCACTGTTGGAAAAAAGAACAGCAAAAGCGAGAGGCAATTTGAGACACCTGACAGCACGCGGAGGGCTCGGCTTATCAGCTCGATGCCCACGGCATTCCGCTTTAATAGTAATTGTTTCTGCCACTCAGCAAGATGACATTGCGGAAAAGTGACAGATGCACACGTTTGTCAGAGAGGAAGGAGGGATGTCTACTTTTTTTTTTTTTGCTTACCACCCATTCTGTCTCCCTCTCTCTCTCTCTCTCTCTCTCTCTCTCTGTTGGCCAGGACTGAGAAGGGCAATCTTTCAAATGTGCCATAGCACTCTTTAACCTTCACAGTCCCATGACAGATTTGCTTAGAGGCTAACTTAGGCCGAGGAAAAAAAAACAAAAAAAAAAACAATAATGAGCAAAAAAAAAAAAAAGAAGCCAGCGAAGTCGAGATAAATTCTGGATCTCTTTGTCCATGTGAAAGTGTCAGGGCAGTATTTCACCAGACTCATGATAATGGCTTGATCAGATGACACTCTTTCTTCTCAGTGTCAAAATATACGAGTAACCCTGAACAAATGTGAAGACATTATTCTCCACTGTGCTAATGACACAGACAAAAAAATTGACTTTGACAAGGAAAAATCAAGAATAAATTGAAATTTGGGAATGTCAGTCGTTTTTTTTTTTTTTTTTGTTATTAATCATAACAGCTTTAGGGTCCAAAAATTATTATTCCACTAAGTATAGATCGGAAAATTCAATTAAATCAATAGCTTAACAAACTCGACTCTCATTTCTTTTGGACTACAAAAAAAAAAAAAAGCCATGAAAAAAGTTATTTCATTTTCCGGTTAATATATTTTGAGGCCTGGGGCAGAGATTGTAAAGATGATACTTTTCATTACCCACATAAATCTTGCAACTGCTACATAGCCTCATAGTGATGTCCTAAAAATAACGCTTTGGAAATAAAACTGGATAAATTCCACAGGTCCTCTTTAGTGATCAATGAAAAAAGACATTTATGGATCAATATGTTATGTATTTTCTCCAGAACAAGTAAGCATCTCGGTCAGAAATTAAGCCAACGTAACATGGACCTTAACCACACAGTATCATTTTCCACTCCTGATCAAAATGCCTCGGCAATGGAAATTTCCTCTGTTTTTGTTTTAGAGGCAGCTAATCAATGACCACGAAAGCCCTAGTAAATACGACTAATTTTACATTGGGAGAGAGAGAGAGAGAATAGGAGAAAGAAAGACTGAGAGGGAGAGAGAGAGAGAGAGAGAGAGAGAGAGAGAGAGAGAGATGGGCAGGAGCACACACACTGAGGAGGATCAGTGTATTGGCCCTTGTAATGTCCGGCCTGCTCGCCAAATGGCCGCCACCATCTCACTTCACTAAAGAGCGTGCTGGCAAGCGTATGCACAAACACACACACACACACACACACACACACACACTTTGTGCCAGGCGTAGCTGAGCCCGTTTAACCCACTCCAGACATCTCGACTATAAACATGAGATCACGGCTTTACGCTATCTGACGCCAAAATATCAGTCTTTTTGTATGCTGTGTATTGACTACATATTAATATACAACAATTTCATTGATAGCTGTCAAACCTGACTGTTCCTTTTATTATGTGCTGTATATATCCTGGGTAGTTTAACTGGGGCAAAAATGGAAAATATATGATCTATGCTACTGAGTGGTAGTAACAGCATATGATGAAGTTATAATCAAAGGTTGAGTGAAATCATGTTATTCTGATGCTCAACATAGAAAATTGTAGTGTGTAAAACATACCAGCATATGTTCCACACTCCAAATACGTCCAATAAATCTATAAAGTCTTCTAAATTAATCTAAATCATTTTGTTTACAAGCAGTACTTTCATTTTTCTTAGTAAAAGGGATAAAAACAACACCAGAGAGCTGAGCTGTTGACTTCTTTTCTTAATCAGAGAAATACAGCACCAAAAAAACATGTAAAAGTGAATGTACAAAAAAAATAAGCTTTATATGAATATGATATTACTCAGCAGTTATGTACTGATACATTGACAGAAAACAGCAATGCAGTGCATTAAACTTAATAGTTTGAATCAACGGGCGAGCAAAAATTCTTTTGAAGCTAAATGAATTTGTTTGTAAAGAAAAGACTATTTTCCACTCAAACAACTTTTAATCTATGATTAAAAATTAGTCATAAATGTTTTTGTGTATCAGTAGTTCTAACATTTGGAAATGGAGAAAGCAGTAACCCAAACACTTTCTAAGTAGCATGACGTTAATGTAAACTACATCTGAGCTTCAGCTATGATTTCGTTGCAAATTACACACATTTTACCTCAACCATAGATAAAGGACAGACAGCTCATCTCAGCAAAGAAATATTTGGAAACATTTAGACTTTTTTTCAAAACAAATTAAGGTTATGTGCCATTTCTCAAATGCATTTGCAAGTAAAATGAACAGAAAATTGCATTTCATCTATTTTCTTATCTTAACCTTGTTCTATCTTCCTGACATCTTTAATCTGAATCTGTTTTTGAACAAGCAAAGTCTCTTTGTGAACTTTTAGAAATAAGCTGGATTCCCATGAATAAATCTAACTGAAGTAGATAGTTTTACACTACCATCTACTTAAATATTTAAAACTGAAAGTTTTATTTTGTTTTGTTTTTTAGACGTTTTTACATATCTGTAATGCTTACAGACTGTAGGGTTATGTAAGATATAACAGAAACACAGGCAGAGGAATTGAAAACGCACCGAAGACACAATCATAATCTCCCTTATTACCAAGGGAACAGTTCCAGAGACTGTTCCCTCCTTCTGTTCTATAGCAAGGGGGGGATTCCTTCCCATGTTTGCTGTTCCCTCCTTCTGTTCCACAGCAAGGGGGATTTCCTTGCCATGTTTGCTGTGCTTGAGGAACTTTGATGCAAGACAAGTAAACTTATCCCTGTTGTTCCAAGGAACTGTGGAATATGCATAATGTAAATGATTTCGCATCAAAGGAATGAAAGTGACAAGCAAATGAAATGAACTGTTTCATTTTGTGTTGTTTTATTTGTAACACTGTGCCCTGAGAAATATTTGATCTGTCTGATAACATGTTTGGACTTTCTTTGATTATAAAAAGGGAAAAGAATGGTTATTCTAGGAAATTGGTGTCAGTGACAGTTCCCCTGTCTGCTTTTGTGTACATCATAGTCCACACTTCTCTCTTCTTGGTCATTAATTCTTGTAGCCTATTTTGTCATTAATTGTAAATTGTTGCCTACTGAAGTAAACCATTGCCTTTTGGAGAGTTAATTTCTCTTGAATAATATACTGATTAGGTATTTAGCAACTCTTGTATCACCTTAAGCTGTTATTGTCTTTAACTTTTTCTACATAGCAGTAGCACTCTGTTAGTCTCTGAGAATAAATGCAGTTTTCATCAGCCAAAATGTGTCTTGGAGAACCTTTCTGTAAGGTATCAGTTATTTAAATGCCTCCACATTAATTAAGGGGTTATTTTAAAAAACATATAGAATTACTGGCCTGCATTTCTGTGGGTGCAGCTGTTCAAAGACAGACAATTGGTCAAGTACATGCTGTACATTGAGTTAATTCTAACAAATTAGGAAAATTATGTCTGGACAACACAAGACAATACAAAGGTATAGGCGGTCTCATTTGTTCTTCCAGATTCACCTGTTAAATGGTACACTTTCAATCAGTCAGTTCAACTCAGTTCTTACAGTAAGCTATGTTGTAAACTGGACTTACAGCATTCAATATACACTTGCCAAACATTTTATTTGAGAATCTGCAACCAGTGATACCTTTGTATCCTTGGTCAGAGTATGGGTTTAATATAGTACATATGGACTAGAATTGCATACACCCTGCAGTGGTTCTGCAATACAATAACCAAAAAAATGAATTTCACATGATAATATTTGAGCAAGCAAGTAAACCAGCACTCATGTCAGCTGATTAGTTTCAATTAGTTTCCAATTCTTAAGTGGATATTTAGAGTCAATATCCACAAACAACAAGATCTTGAGAGAAATTACAGCAGACTCCTTTCAACTTAATGTTACTTATGTTGCTTACTAACAAATGGGTACAACTATTCTTTGATTATGATTCTTTTTAAATAACTTGGATGTCTTGATTTCAAATGCTAAATATGGTTGTCTGGGGTCCCAGCTTTACCAATGATGTATTTTTTTTGTTCACCTCAGAGAATGTCTGCAGATAAGATATTTGACTGAGGGGAACCAGTAACTTGGCCTCTTCATTCTTCTGCTTCTAAATTTAAGCCACCACTGGGACAAACCTCCTAAAGCCAGCCCATCACACAGGGGACTAAGATCTTTAGATGGAGCCAGCAGCTAAAGCTAACACACAACGAGCACCTCCTGGGTGCTAAGCTTGAGTTTGGACTCTCTTGTGTAATCCTCCTCTTCATCTAGCCCCAGGAGTCACTCCCCAGTAAGAAAGCAACATGGCATTGTCAAATCCTCACTGAAATCCCCCAATAAAAAGGAGCTGTGACCCTGAGGGCAGAGTGGAGGAGATGCAGTCATCTCTCTATCAAAGATAACTCTTCTCTAACCCTCTGTGACAAAGCGCTAGTGGAGAGGTGAAAGAGGTCAATGTGAAAGACAGAGGGAAAGCAACTATGAGTTGCTGTTTCTCCTTCAGACAGATGTATTATGTCACTCTCATTCTATCTGTCAACCTTCTCCTTTATTGCTCTAATATGCACAAGCATCCAATACATGCAGGTAACGAAACAGAAAGACACACACACACACAGAGCGAGCAAGCGAGAGAGAGGGAGAGAGAGAGAGAGAGAGAGAGAGAGAGAGAGAGAGAGAGAGAGAGAGAGAGAGAGAGCATTATCTTTCAGATCAACTACTCAATCAGCAGATGTGCGTGTGTTACAGCACAAAACGGTAAATTAAGTTTTCCGACGGAGAATGTCGGATTATTCAAAGACGCGCTACATCGATCGGCCTGGCACAGTTTACCCCGGTGCTAATTCTTCAGCAGAGGAATTGCTAGGCAAAATCACATCTTCATGAAGACAATAAACGTACGTCTCTACGAATACACCTCCTATATTTCATACATCTCTTAACAAATCGCTGCAGAAAGAAAGGGCACTTGCAGAACGTGGCAACAAACAGTGCGTTGGAGCTTAACATGACTGTAGCCTATATAGGCCAAAACCCCAGGAAACTGCCTACTAAGAGTATTTGATCAAAACAGGAAATGATACATATTAGAGGCCGAGCTGGTGTTACTGACTCCTCCAGGAAATCAAACATTTTGTCATTGTCTCTCGTCTGCGAACGGGCTGATTATTAAAATGGATCCTCTTTGTTGTTCGACAACGTGTGCTTATAAGAAAATAATAAATTAAAAAAAGAGACATGTACAGCGTTGCATCCCGAGTTTTCAGCTAACATCTAACTAGTAAAAGTAGTACGTTAATATGCAGAAAAAGAAAGCCAACCAACAAAGCAAGTAATTTTACACTCCCCTTCAGCGCCACTAGGTGCCACTATTGTACTTCCACTCACCGGCTCCGTGCTGCTGTCGGAGGATAGACGCATTGCCAGGCCGCGGCGAAGCCGAGGACTTTGCTGCAGAGGCGGTTGTTGTTGTTGAGACAGGGACAGGGCCTATGCCGATCGGAGGAGGCAGACGGGGCTTTCCCTGACCCTGACCCTGAGCCGGCTCAGAGGTGGCCCGTCCGCCTACGCCAGTGTTGCTATTCCGCGACGGCCACCGATTCTGGATATGAGACACGGCCTCCTCGGCCACCATGCCGTCACGCGGTGTCACCCGTAAAGTGGCCTGGACCTTGAATTCCTGAGTCTCGTCGGAGTACAGATCCGAAACACGGCACTCATACACACCTTCATCCTCTTTACGCACGTTGGAGAGACTAAGTTTATGAGAAATGGCGTTGCCCTGTACTCTCACGGTCTGTGGGAGAAGGAGCAATACATAGGAAGATCAGTTTGGTCGCTGCATGTCTTGCAATCAGGGTATAGTTTACAGTTAAAAGAAAAAGGACAACAGAGTGCATATTTGTCATGAGGTCAAATAAATTGAATTGGTCTTCAATAAAGTAGTACTTCATTTTGGACAGGGAAACTGACACGAAACTTTATCACGGGTTCACCGCCGTGTATTAAGTACTATAATAACCAAGAATTTCGACACAGGCAGTCACTTTTACTAAATGTATCATTTTCCGTGCACCTAGCTGTTAGAAGCAGAAACTCTCTCGTTTGCAGTTATCCCCGCACAATAGGCTGTCGTCTAAATATATTTAGTGCATGTACTGTCTCGTGTAAAAGGCAATTACAAATTAGCAATCAACTGTATTAATGGGTGTTACTTCAATCTGATCAGCAAAAGTCTGCTTGTAAGAATTACTCTTTCCTTGAAACTGATATGGATAATCGCGAGCCATTATGCTCATTAATGATCGAGTCCTGTCTTTTTTATCATCGGGCATGAAATTATGTCCTACTTAAAGTACTTAAATAAAACGTATTTGAACGGTTGAACAGTTGACAGGATCTGCAAGGGTCATTTTAAATACCTGCTTTTACAGCTGTCATCACATGAGTTAACTTGATCTAATTCACATTTAAAAGTTACTTACGCTTATCTTCGTGGCGTCTCTGGGGGCAACCTGTCAATAAAACACCAGAAACAATTTTAGAAGGTCAGAAACAAAAATGTGAAAATTGCGTAAAGTATGAATCACAACATTAAATCTGCATATAATATGAACCATACTGTGATATGAACAATATCCTTAAAAGGGGATGAAATGCCTCCTTGAGTTTGTAACAACTACTCGCTATGGAGGTAGCAGCACCATGGACAGCAACAGTTGAACCTCCACCCCCACCCTCGTCTCCTCTGCACAAGCAGGAGTTTTCGAAAGATATTCTAACACTTCCGGCTGAAATATTGAGTCACCTTCCACGTCACACTATTATCACAGACATCATGAGGCCTATTTATGAACATCTGGACATGCAGAGGCGGTAAGCGCGCCACCAATTCCACTGTAATCCGTGCGTTCTTCCAGGCTTAGTGCTGTGGGCACTTTACGCGGCATGCATAAGAACCACCCCTGATTTCATTTTAAAGCCCAACAAGTGCCCTTTGTACAATTAGACATCAGAGCACCGCGCCCCTACTCCCACCCCTTCCTTCCAACACATACACCCACACACATCCCTAGTCGATGCTAAAGTTTCACTACCTCTAATCGACCCCTCCGCTCCCTTAATCGAGAGCACTTATTACAAAGATCCATCGGGGCCTGTGGGAAGTGCTTTGGCGCATCAGTGTTAACACAAAGACGCAATCCACTGCGGCCGCCCGAGAGGCCAGTGATCCGTTTATCTTTTTCACTTTTTGGTGCAAATACCGTCGTCGGGTCTTTGTCGGAAGTTCCAGACAAAAGGTTCGGTCAAGCCTATTTTACCTTAGCTCTATTGGCTGGTGCACTAATTTGTAGTTCATGTGCGATTTCCCTTGGAGCTGCCTCCTTCAGGTACCACCACTGGATCTCCAAGGAGAATGGAGAAGAACCAACAGCCCGAAAGGCGCACGGCATCTCGATGTCCTCCCCCTCTCCCACAGTCACATCTTTGGGCACTTCAGTAAATGTGGCTGATGTAGAAAGAAAACAAACAGTGCTAGTGGTTAACTGGAAACACAACCAATGAAGAAACTGAGCAGTAGCTTACATTTATTTCTGAATCACGGAAAAGCAGAGGAAAGCTTGTCTGTAAAAGACAAGGCTGAGAATACTATTTTCATGAAAGGTAATGAAGTGGTATTACTTTCATTTAACAATGTCGTCTGAGATATCTGCGTGTGAAAAGTTATTTATTTATTATTTTGTGCACTATGCTTGCCAAACAATCAGAGTAAAACACTGAGGGAGTGATTATAGTCTTAAAATTTGCATTGGGTCCATTTCCATTCCTATTTCGCATTTTGCACAGTGGGAGTTTAATGTAATGTGCACATACAGACTTCTCTCCTTAATGTCTGCGCTTTAAATAGGCTGATTTATTTTTTTACACATGTACGAAAAATGATTGATTAAATGTACCATCGGAGAGCGCACTGAAAAGCTACAGTGTAAATCTATAAGTAATGAAATAAAACATGCATAAACCAATTCTCTACCTTAAATTAATCGAATTATAAAACACATCATTTAAAATATTATACAAAGGGAGACAAGTTACCAAATACCCAAGCTCTCCGCGTTAGACCCCTTCACAGAGGTACGTAATATGGGAAACATTGGGCAAAGCAGTGACAGCAACGATTGATCAAGTTTACTCACCATTTACATAGAATAGCAGGGGCGCATTAAGAATCAGATAGTAAAGGACACCGAAGAGTCCCCGTTTTTCCATGTCATAAATACGGTGATTAGATTAAGGAGGGAGTGAACACGGTCATTTGACCAAAGATAAATCGCTTATTTCATCAACATTTTCATTAATTCAGTGAAGTGTCAGGTCTTTAAATTAAGTTTTTTTCCCCTCCAAATGTAGAAGGCAGGTTTGAAATTCCACAATGAGGTACTCCAAAACGATGCTGCGTGGGTCAGTTAAAATATACAATCCAAAAGTGCCGTCCAGAATACCCCTTTTAAACGAATATGTATGTTCTGCGGAATTTTTATATATATATGTATATTTCTATTATCCTTTTGCGATATGGGCTCCTTTATTTCCCGATTTGTTTCATGTCGTGGCGCAACTTCTTTTCAGCATTAAGAGACCTGCAAATTCTGTTCTCCACAAAAATGGAAGATTTCCCGGGCTTGTCTCCACCACCCATCACAAAACCATCCTTTGTCCACTTCCCAAAAACACAAGACCCGACACTCAAAGTAAGGCTTTTGAGAGGCGACGGCAGCAACAGAAGCAACAGCAGTACCTAAGAGCTGGAGGATCAGTCGATTGTTCCCGTTTGTGCCACCGGAACTCTCTGCTCGGTGTATGAGCGCATAGCACCAAGGAGGCGCTTTGGCATTTCCAAACCCACGAGCTCTGCGTGCGCGCGCGATACAGCTACCACTGACAGACTGCTCTGACGAGCTCTGGAAACGCACCAACCTTCTTCCCCCACTGTCTCTCAAATCAGCATACGGCTCAACCTATGAGGGGAAATCTCTCAAGCTGACGTCCACGCCAAATGCTCGCCCTGAAAACATAGAGAATAGGGGTGTTTAATATTATTCTTTTTTCCTTCTCTCTTTCTCCAAGATAAACGAGTGACCCGTTAAGGCAACCAAGCCGCAGTCGTGCCAACAAGAAAGGTTTCATTTAACGGAAAACACGCCACTACCGCAGATTAATCCACCCCCATCCGCAGCTCATAACTGCCATGTGTCCGTCAGCCTCCGGTACTAAAATCGCCGAGGTAATCTGCACTCCCCGAACAGACAGTAAATGCTATAATTCAGATTAAAACCCAATAGGCACTTAACCACTGCAGTTTAGTGTAGCATACTGTAGAGTCCCAAAACAAGGACTCTAAAGACTCAGAACACTGTTATGAACATTAAATTTGAGAGATTTGCCAACCCGTCACTCTCCGCTCCGCTTTGTTCAATTTGTCACTCGATAATACGCAAGTTAGCGTATTTATTTTAAGATGAATTCAGAAAACGAAGAACGTGTCTGTTCAGTTGACCGTGAGGCACTTTAGCGCCCCAGTGTTGCAGTGCTGCCGTTAGGTCGTGAGATCTTGCCAAACAAATGAAACACTTCCCGCCTCAGACAGCCAGAGGCCACACAGTGTTTACATGAACCCCTGTCATTTAGAGATTTGGATTTAATGAATATTGTATTCACGCATTTGCAATGGATCAGTGAAATGTTCACTGAAATGTCTTTTTTGGCGAGAGGGAAATGTTGACATGCTGGTTTGTGCTCTGCTGTCAAAGATGAAAGCAGGCTTGCATTTGAATTCTTGTGCATATCCAATATGCATGAATACAAATAGTGGACACAAAAGCATGTACCACACATACATGCAACAGTACGCACTAATATATCCACATCAACAGATGTGTACCACTTTTGGAACGACACAAATACACACACACACACACACACACACACACACACACACACAGACACACACAGACACACACACAAACAGAGTCATTCCCACACACAGACGTGCATAGCAGTGTAGATGAGTTGGCTGAGCTGGGCGGATGTGTGACTGCGTTGAGGCTCTAATCCAGCGCTCTCCCTTGAGCCTGAGGCTGGAGCAGTGGGCTGCTCCTCTGGCTGCATCCTAAACATGGCCCTCCCAGCTGCCTGCCAATAATGCAGTACTTGTTCAACGCCAACCCTGCCATTAGCACTACACCGAGAGAGAGAGAGAGAGAGAGAGAGTGAGAGAGAGAGAGAGAGAGAGAGACAGAGTGAGAGCGAGAGCGAGAGAGAGAGAGAGAGAGAGAGAGTGAGAGCGAGAGAGAGAGAGAGAGAGAGGAGCTAAGAAATTAGGTCTTTTTAGCCACAGTTTTTATGAAGGCAATAGAGTAAGAATGTGCAAGTATGTGTTTCAGGTTCTGAGAGAGAGAGAGAGAGAGAGAGAGAGAGGGAGAAGGAGGGAGAGGGAGAAGGAAACAAAGAGAGAAATAAAGAGAGCAGATTTAACAAAAGGGGGATCTATAGATCAGGTAGATACTCCTCCATCCACAGTTGAACAATAAAGCTAAATACATTTTGGCCAAGGTTAACTCAGGAGGCTCTCTCTGAGATTTTTATCCTCCTCCCTCCTCCTTCCCTCTCCCTCCCTCTGTTTTTTTTTTGTCTTCCAGAGAAAGCCTCAGTGGCTGTTTGCCCTTGAAGAGGAGGCTGGTTTTAAAACTCCAAGGTATTTACCTCTCATTGGCACATCATTCTACCTTTATACATGTGCACACACACACACACACACACACACACACACACACGCACACAAGCAAAAATACATATAGTTACACACACACACACACAGACACACACACACACACATACACACACACACTCATGTGCTTACACGCACATGGAATTCATTTGTCCGTTTTTTATTTTTTTGATATTTTAATAAAATACAGAAACATTGATCGGCGCTATTTCACTGTAAAACCGTCTACTGTGTTGCAGCGAATCACTCTGACATATTGGACGTTCAGCTGAAATACCAAAAGGACAGTGTGGATGGCTCAATAACAGCACCTCTGCTTGCACTGGGGAGCGCATTCTCTCAGACGGATAAGAGGGAGGAGATCTCAATCATTTAGCTCCAGGCCCTTGCCACTGCAGCTAGAGACCCATCTCATCTGTACTCGCTTTTTACAAAGGACTGACCCCTTCCGCGAGTTCATTGATCAGTGCGTCGATAGCTGTCATCCTTCAGGGTGTAAGCCAACTCCATTCTTCAAACTTTATGACCAGTAGATACGTGGTAGCTCCTTTCTACCTCTTATAAGTGTTTAATGGTTTTCCAGGCATCTGTACTGACTGTTTTGGTTGGACTGGCAATGAGATGTGTTATACATGCTTATTAACATGTTGATAATGTGTAAAATCTGTTACTCTACACAGAAGTGTCACGTTTTGGATTACAGGAGTGGGTTGCTAATGGGTAATCTTTGTTCAGTTTTGTTTCTGACAGGTTCTATCACCAAATGTTATGACCGAGTTGGTATCAAACGTTAATGATTTTTCAAAGGCTGTTTACATTCTAAAAAATTTTAGCATTCCAACAAACTTATCAACAGTATTATATTTCACCCCCTCCTGAGCACATGAAAACTGTTTCCTTGAATGCTTTTTGGAACACACAAGGAAAAAAAAAAAAAACCTGAAAAATTCCTCCTTTTGTTCCCCATGTTTATTTAAATGAATGTATTTGCTTTTAGTTATTTGGTTTACTGGTGTTTTCTTGTGTGAGGGGAATCCTTTTCACATTTTTTGTGATGTTTTGTGTTGTTCAGGAATCGATGACTATGAGTTATTGAGAAGTTAGCTAGAAGTCTACAGAGGCTGAGCTAACCAGTTATCTGAATGCGGAGAAGAGGAGAGTTCTCTAATTCATGAGTTGAGAGATGTGATTTCAGTGCGCATGACAAAGTCTGCCACAGCTCTATAATGCATCTTAAAACAACACCGATGAAGGCATCGCTGCTCTCCTCTCCCCAATGCGTCATGATCCCCATCTTTTCCAACATTCATGCATCAGTGAGTGTCTTTGATGTACCTCATGTATGCCTTTTTGTTCTAAATATATATATAATCAGAACTACTTTCCCCTCAACAACTAAGCACTGTCTAATATTAGAATTGATCTCTCTTAACCACCATCACCTCATCTAGTAATCACAGTCTTCATGTTAAATTATGTGAGCGCTTTATTGGACACTAAAGACTGGAAGCTTGTCTGACTAACATGTGATTACTAATTCATATTGGATTATGATTGTCTTCAGATAATAAATGCAATGTACAGAATGAAGTAACAAAAAAGTAATGGCATATTGGTGCAATTCACAAAAATGAGGATGTATAGTAAAAAACAAAACAAAAACAAAAATCAAAAGAACAGCTGAATAAAGAGGATGAACACTATAAAATCAGTCACTAATCCTCTCCAACATTTAAGGAGCCAAAATGTCAATTTTATTGAATAACAACTGAATTTGAAAATAGGTTAGTTCACAGTATGCCTGTCAGGATTTTAAAGAAAAGAAACTCATTGAGTATCATTGAGGGAGTCTGGACACAGTGTTTTGGAGTGGAGGCTTGTTGTCGGAAACTGTAACGATGGGTTGAGTTCACTATGACGGAAACCTCAGTGAAAGGCAAGCTCGTTCAGGTAGATATTTTAGTATGCACACCTCACACTTATGTTAATAGTTATGATTGTGATATTAGCTTATGGTTATTGATTATTCATTTTGGAAGATGCCAGACATATTTGAGGAAGGACCATTTGCCGGTCTGGGGCCTGAAATGTCTAACAATAATTCTGAATCTCAAATGCTTTCTCATTGATTTCCGCTCTTTCTGTTCCTTCCCCTCCTCCACTCCACCACCCCCTTCCCCCCCCTTTTTTAACCACCATTCTTCCCCATCAACCTTTCAGATAATTGAGCCATTATGAATTTTTTTGAGGGATGAATTAGTGTCTGAAAGCTTATCAACTGAATAAACTGATGAACCATTTTAAAATACACTGACCTTGGGTGAAAAGAGTTGTCCCTATTAGCTGCTATGGCAGAGACAGTGATAAAATGCACCGAGGCCCCTTTACCAAGTTTATAAATCTGAAAAATCTTAATAGGTTCCATTAGAAAGGCTATGCTACACAAAGGATAAATCTTTTGATTCAAATGAAGTCATTTTATATTTTCTTAAGAGGGGAAAAAAAACAGTTCTGTCCATTTTTTGCTTTAGTGAGAAAAGGGATTTTTTTTTTTTTTTTAACCTTGTGGCGTTCCCTGAAACAAACCTGCAGAACCTTGTTCTATATTCCAACCCAGATCTCTCCAAATTCAATTTATTTACCTCATATTGGACAATACAAATCCTAGACCGTGTGTCCCTCTTTCAGATTTCATTGTTACATTTAAAACAGAGTGAAATAGAAAGGTGGAGCTAGAAAAAAATCAATTTATCTCCTTGTGTATGTGTCTTTGTAACATGAGCTTTGCTCTGGAAGAGAGACTGAGGTAATAATTTTGAAGTGTCACACATCTCAACCATGCCTTGTATCTGTGAGGGTCTACTCTCCCTTTGTCATGCAGAATTGAACAACCGTGCTCTCTCAGCTGTGGTGGGCTTGTTCTTTATTGAAATCAGTGGAAAAGCACCTCAGCAACAATCAGACAACAGCGTAATTTCTCTGTGTGACACATACTGATTTATTTTGTTTGCGTCCACCTGCAGACCACGGAATCGCAACCAGATCAGAGTATGGTGGTGTGTGTGTATGTGTGTGTGTGTGTGTGTGTGTGTGTGTGTGTCTGTGTGTGTGTGCGTGTAGGCATTCATGCATACAATGTGTATTATAATGTATAATGTAAGTCTTTCAAAAAGACATTATTCTAGAAGTCTGCCAGTTAGTTATCTGAGGGTGCTTGAGAGATTGTTGATATATTTTATCTTTAGAAAACAGAAAGCAGCTGCAAGTACATAATGCAATGTAATTAAAAAAGACCATTTAAAAAACAGTACATCATTAGTAGAGACAGATACATGCTGACCTAGAAGACAATGACAAAAACAAAGACTTTGGTATTTATCCAGCTTGAGTAGACTGACCACTGAATCTTAGAATGTAACTGAAAATGTAGTTCTTATTTTGATGTTTTCTTACATTATAAAATAGCTCCCCACCCCCCAAAGACATTCTCCTTAAATATACGATTTCCTGCATAATTTGTTGGATGCTCCTCAGATTCATTTGTTAACCCAAACTGTTGAGTTATTTTTAGAATCAGCAAACGAATCTCCTTCTAAACCTAAGAGCTTTGGTCTAGCCCTGCTGTACGTGCTTAGCTTCAGAAACATCCTACATTCGTTTCTGCAGGCCTGCCAAAGAGAGGCTGATTCACATTTCACCCATCTACTGATTAATATTTATTAATGATAGCATTATAGAGACATTCAGCTAAAGAGACAGTGTGTTTGCAAATTGTTTTAATATTCTCAGTGATCTAATCATGGGTGTAACAATATATCCCATACATATTCAGAACACAGTTGATGCAAGAGGGAGCATTAGAATAGCATGCAATCCTCTCCTGTCACACTAGATATGAATAAGCCAGTGACACTACTGGGATGTACATTATAATAGGATGAGGGGATATCTGCTGTTTCCTGTTTCCTCTCAGCATGCCTGAAATCTGTAACTTAGATTCTTTGGATCGAAAATGAAATGATATTATATTTCTGATCCTTCATACAATGGAGAGGTGGGGGGGGGGAGTAAGAGAGAAAGGGATTTAAAGAGAGAGGAAAGGGAAAGAAGAAACAGATGAGATGGTGAGTCAGAATTTTTTTTTTTAATAAAGCATAGGTGCTGCTTTTTTTTTTTTTTTTTTTTCATCTAAAAACCTCTACCAAGCGCTTTTATGAGCCACTGTCACGCAGCTGATGGTTCTAGCGGTGGTGAAAGGGGTCATCCATTCGATGAAGCAGTGCTTGGGTAGTGAACACAAGCAGAGACTGAAGCTCTGTTCACCGCACAGCTCCTCACAGGCCTTAAATTACCATGCTTAAACGAGGGAAGAGGGAGAGAGAGCCAGCATCCTGCTGTGAGATCCGTAATCATCCAAAATAATGGGTGGCCAGGGTGGAGAAGCACACACTGACATCAAGAGAGAGGGAGACGGGCTGGAGAGAAAGAGAAAGGGACATAAATTAATAATAAAAAAAAGAAGCAACTGCTCCTCCATCTCTCACTTTCTCTCTCTCTGCCTTTCGGTTGAGCTTTGACACGTCTCTAAATTGCATTTAGTGGGTCTGCATTTGGGTGTGACTTTAAAACAGCAAATTTTAACAGAAGCTGAGGGGAGAGAATAAAGTGGTTTTTCACTCTCTGAAAGCTGGGCACGATGTTTAAACCGTACCATATAATTTTCTGCCCACGTGGTCACAATTAACAACTGTCCAAGACGTTAAAACACTGAAAATAATGAGTATAGCTCAAAAAATGAATTATTTTAAGATGATAAAATATAGAACATAAGAGATGCCAAGCAGTAAAGGGAATAAGAAGAAGTTCATTTAACACTGAAAAGCAAAAATATGTAAAAAACCAGGAGCACTGATTTGTAATTATGAAGTGACATGTCAAGGAGGCCATCTCAAATTTCAGGACTTGATGTTTGCAGCCCTCTTTGAAGCAACAAATGAAATGGTCCTTTTGAGATGTTGTCGTGTTTTTGCAGTGGATAGTGTTTCTCCTTCTCATTTTCTCTTCCTCCTCTTGCTTCTCTCTCTCTCTTTCTCTCTCTCTCTCTCACTCGATCTGTCTCTCTCATTCGCTCTCTCTCTCCCCCCTTCTCTCTCTTTCTCCCTCGCTCTCTCTCTTGCTCTCTCTCTCTCTCTCTCTCTCTCTCTCTCTCTCTTCCTCTCGCTCACTCGCTCTCTCCTTCTCACTCGCTCTCTCTCACTCCCCTACTCTCTCTTTCTCCCTCGCTCTCTCTCGCGCTTGCTCTCTCTCTCTCATGCTCTCATTCTCTTAAGAGGAAGGATGCATTCTGGTATTTATTTGTAGTGGAGAGGCTCTGATGACTACCATTTGTTCTCAGCATGGTGAAACAAAAACAGCAGGTCCCTCGTCAATGTCTCGCATCAGCAACATTCAATATCCCCAACCCTTTTTTTTTTTGCTCCGTTCTTTCCTTGTCATCATTTCACTCTCCTTCTAAAGCGCTCCCTCTCTCTTTCATTCTTATTTTCTCACAGACTCTCTCTCTCTCTCTCTCTCTCTCTCTCCCCTTTTCTCTCATTTAATATACCCCTTGTATTGTCTGTATTTTTATCACTGATTATTTTCTATCTCTTGTCCTTCTCTCATTCATGCCTTTGAGAAGTGAAACTGCTTTCTGAGAATTCAAAGACAATGTATCACATTCAGAATGTAAGAAAATGAGATTCCACCAAATTTCACTAGCAAGGCCTCCTACCACCTATTAATGTCATATGGTGCTGTACTATTATATATCAAACAACATGTATCTACCACCAGGACAGATTTTGCAGATTAAACTGGAATTTCATTTGCATAGTCTAATTAGTGCTTCTGGAGGTTTTATCCTACCTTATATTAATTTGGCTTCCATGCCATCATATTATTATCAACCAGAATTCTAATAATTATGTTTAAATGAATGAAGATTTCCCTGCGCGTTGGCTGTGACAGAAAATAAAATATGAGACAGGAAAATGGTTGGTGAAAAGCACAAGTTCCATAGAAGGAGCCACAAAATGTCATTTTGTCTCCAGAACACGAAAAGGGCAGTTAGCAAAAGAAAAAGAAAAAAGTGTGTTAGTTTGCCGCTTTTAAAGGAATTTATTACACAGGAAGACCGGAAGTTGAGAAAAGTGCCTTCCATGCCGTGCTCTAGATATGTCAAATCATTCAGTGGTTGAGATATCAGAAAGTTTCACATTTTTTGAAACCATTTCCAGAAATTTCTAGATGTTTTTAAACATTTAAAACAATACACTTGTCTAAATAATCAGGTGTGTAGGCAGAACAGCAGAAGCATATCGGCTGGCTGGTTAGCTTATGTTGCAAACTCATGAAATGCACCTAACAGAGCAGTTTGCCTGTTGAATCCAGATGGTTAATGCATATAAGTAGCTACATGCCAAAGTACACAAAAATAACAAAACATTTAAGATAGTCTGCTTAACCTAAGAATTTCTCCACAACCTGAAAATAATGATGTCCATGCTGTCTCCCTGTCCTGCGCTAATGACAAGAATATGTTCATTGCTTAGTGATTTCCTGTCAGTTTCATATATAATCATGTTTTTAGATTCAATCTTAGTTAAAGTTTGTTTTTATTTTTGTGGATATTACAGGTCTAACTTTGATCAAGTCAAACGCCTTGCTTCTATGAATATGAAATAATGTGCAGGACTGCAAAAAAAATCAAAATTTCTCCTGAATTTATTTAAGACTAACAAACCAGTGCTGGGTGAACATAGGTGTCTCATTACTGAAAATGATTTAAAAAATTGGCAAGAAGTTTGAAACAATTATCACCGATCTTATTGCTATTCACTGCGATTCAGCAGAAATATTGTCAGACATTATCTTGCATTTCAATTCTTTAAATAGAAATGTTAACTAGCTCTTAACTAATTATTGTTTAAGAACAAACACTGTAGAAACAGAAACCGTAAAAAGCCAAGCGGAGTATTTCAACACCCTGCTGTCTGTGCATCATTAGTTCATGGGTTTGTTTACTTTTGTATGTAACAAACAAAAGAAACAGCTGGAGTAAACATGAGAGGGGACATGGTTAATTAGAGAGTACCTGCTGATGGAATTGGACAGGGCCCCATCTCAGTCTCGACAGGAAAAAGCTCTGTCACAGCCACACACTCCCACTGCTCTTTACTCTCCCCATCTGGAGAATAACAAGAGAGGGTGAACCAGTCTGAAGGAGTGTCTGTTTACCAAACCATATGGAGAGCTACTGATTTCCATTTTTATTTCAGTCTTCATCAAGCAAACAAACTGACAAGGACACAGTGAGAGAAAAAGCAAAACAAAAGAGAGAGAGAGACAGACAGAGAGAGAGAGAGAGAGAGAGAGAGAGAGAGAGAGTGAAAGAGCGAGTGAGAGAGAGAGCCAGAGAGTGAGAGAGAGAGAGAGAGAGAGAGAGAGAGAGAGAGAGAGACGGACAAACATAGAGAGAGCGGAAACAGGAGGGAGCTAATACGTTAGAGGACATCATAAGGAGGTAGCTTGAGTCAGTTTGTTCCTGATTTGCGCGAATGAAATGAGAGTGTAGTGCCCAGGGAAAGTGGATGAACTGAAGCGCTGGTACTGTCTAAATATAATCCCATTAGAGTCCAGAGCAGGAGCCGCTGGTTGAGACGTGGGTGGAAGGGACTCCTAGTGTCAGCGGTGGCCAGTCGCTGGGCTGGAAGAACTAGGACAAGGGCGCTGTCACTGCTGATGATGAGGATGTTGTTGAAGGATTAGCATGACTCCAGTGGTGAGCACAACATGGCGAAACATCAAAGGGCAAAGCTCCTGTATCTTGTTATCTGTTTTGCCACTTTCACATCCCTCTCTTTCTCTCTCCCTCTTCCTTTTCCCTGTCTCCCTGCAAGCACTTCTCTCTCTCTCTCTCTCTCTCTCTCTCTCTCTCCTTCATGTTCTATTACCTTCTCTCATTCTCTTCTTTTACGTTTCCCTCTCTTCCTTACTCTTTTTTTCCCCATCACACCATAGTGTTCTGACAGTCCCATGTAAACAAAAGCAGTAGACATAACAGAGACCCCAGGGAGAGAAGGAATATGGCTGTTACTTGTGATAAAGAGTTTCCACTCTACTTGACAGGCACCTACTGAGGTGAAACACCCTCTTTTGTCTGATTCAAATGTTACACGTTTCCTAGACAAAACCAGTCAGAGGCTGCTTTTTCACTTCTCCACTCTGTCAATTCAACTTGGCTTCTGTATTTTCTTTAGTTTTGTTGGAGAAAATCCATAATGTTAAAATGCCATTGAAGTTTTAGCGCTCAATAGAAAGGCACCAACAGTGCAGTTAATGTGTGAAACTTTATTTAATAATTACGAAAAAAAACACGTTGCAGTATGGCATGCTTATATTTCACTAGAAGCACCAGGCACATGTCTGTTTTCGATAACAACGTGAGATACGAAAAAGCATTCAAACCCGACTTGTTTACAGTGCCTTTGCTGATGCTGGATACTTGCAAACTGATGGTAGCCTGTGTCTAGTTTCCTCTCTGCCCTGTCCACTGTCCTTCTCTGATATCTGGAGCTCAGCGACACTCGGAAAAGTGCTGAGAGTTTATTTGTCCATTTGCATTACGTTTCAGCAAAGCACAGCAAAAAGTCCTGAGTAAGGTCCACCATGTCTCTCTGAGAGACAAGATTCACTGGAAAAATATCTGTTAGCTCCACTTTATGTGGTTGTGTAGATGCTAAAATTGATACACGTTGAGCACTTCAGCTTCAAATTAATAGGAAATGGATATAAAACATACTGAAAGTGTGTTTCTGTAAATTCTGTAAGTAGTTAAAATCCCATCAAATGCTATATATATAAATGTTGGGTAGGCCCACCTTCCATTACTTTGGCTGGTAAAACTGCTGATTGTTCCTTAAGAACTGTTACTAAAGAGATGTTGGTATGGATGTTTGAAAAGCTCAACTCTTCAAAAGCATGTTTTACTCAAACATAATGTCTGCACATTTGTTTAAGACACTGGACAAAATAGATGAGCCAACAGGGGAAAATGTCTTAAAATAAGATGAGTCATTCTTCATCTTATTCTCAACAAGCATGTGAGTGCAGTGCAAACTTAAAGAACTCTAATGGGCTAGTTCACCAGAGTGGAGGGTTCTGATGATATTGTCATGGAGCGGCATGTTTAACGACCCCTCAGTAGTATCGAAGATAAGATAAATGCCCATGAATACCAAGCTGTTCTGAGTGACGTTTAAACTTCATCCTGTGGTCCAATGTTGCTGTAGTCATGAAGATGGTCTTTTTCAGTGCAACACTGTCCGCCTCAGAAAGGGCTCATTGAATGGTTTGATGAGAATGAAAGTGATATATCCATATACCATAGCTGCCTCATGTATCAGACCTAAAATCACTTAAACATTTTATAGGTAGTTCTGGTGTGGTGCCCCAGAGTTGTTGTGTTGTCCACCAACATCAACAAATTATCAAATGTTGGAAAAGTGTTGTTGCATCATTCCAATAGAGTTGCAGACACTCCATGTCAAGGTCCAGAGAAATCATTCTGAGAGCATCTGACTGTCTAAGGCCCTTTTAACACAATTTTATATTGGTGTTTCCATTTTTTGACAGCAATCTGTACATTAAAAGGTGGTCTAGTACAACAATAGTTGGAAAAATATCCTCAGGATATGACAAGCTCAAGAGACCTTGTTTTCCAGTGCAGTGAATTCCCCCTTGACCTCAAATAACATTTGCTTTTCTGCAGAGGTGTTTGCCAAAATCGCCTGAATCGGCAGAATAACACAGTGCTTGTGGCTACCGATACATCATGGTCAGGTCTGTATTTAGGGAGAGTCCAATTACACGCTCCCTGGCAAATGGGTTCGGCAAAGGCTGCAGTGAAGCAGTTCGCTGGAGAACTCATTACTGTTGGTGCTGTAAAATGAAAATTGTGTTTAATTCAAAAAATGTATCCGAGAAAAGCTCAATCATTATTTAGATATATTTTTGTAATTTTTAAACTCGTTCTGCTGTAGTTGGAACATCCTTAGGAAAGCAGCATTTTGTCCGCTCATTTGCCCTGCTATTCAATTTATGCATTTTCAGAGAAAAAAAAAACAAACAATCACTATGGTTCGCTTTATGATTGTAACTGAAACTTCTCTGGTGTATTCTTGCGTCGCGAAACTCTCATGTTGCCCTTTTTTTTTTTTTCTGATACCGAACAAACACAGAGCCAACACTCAAGGCTATTTGTAATACCTGAATGAAGATCTGCTGCTTTTGGCATTCTGTTTACCGACTGAGCTCCATGTGCCACGACTTACAGCTCTATTTTCTGTGGTGGGAATCAAAGAGGTGGGGAGTTCTCCATCTCTTGAACCTTAAGTTGTACCCCAGTGAAAGGAACCGCACCTTTTTCATCTGTCCCTACTTTATATAATGTGTGTTAGATCTTCAAAGCCGAAGGACTCATCTGCAGCTCAATACCTGATCCCTAGCTTTTCTCTGAGACATCACATTATCATGACAAAACCATGCTATGGCCTCTCACTGCTCCTCTCCTCATCTGCATTTTTATTGACGCTGGCAAACAGCGGGCTCTGGAACAGCTTAACTTGCCACGAAGTATCATTCCAAAAGGTGACAGAAAAACGTGAAGGGTGCATTAGTAACAGGACATATACGCAGAAGATGGCACTTGAAAATGGTTCCAGTGATAAGTGTGGCCAAAAAGAAGTGTTATTGTGCGTCTAGACACACAGCAAGAAAGAGAAAAATGGCAAGCACTACTAGATGCGAATGTAAGCCCATAGTTTTACTGGGCTCCTTGCTGGCAGGCTACTGATTGCAAGAGCAGGCACACAATGATGGCGATTTGTTTGTTTGAATATGAGGGTGGAGATCCAATAAGTCTGGACAAACAGAGATATGTGGCAGGGGGGGCTGGCCAAGTCTGATCTTGATTAGTCATTGTTCAGAGACGATTAACACTCAAACACCCTGTCTATGTGCATGCCTCCATTTGGCAAGTGTTGCCATGGCACTTGCACTGTTGCAAACCAACACTACTCCGACGAAACTGAAAAGTGCTTAACAGTGGGATTACTGCAGCGATTCTAGAACTTTCTCATTGTGTAGAATTGAGTGTGAATGTGTGCTTAAGATGTGCCCATTTTCTGTGAGCGTATACAGAGGACCTCTGACATTTATATTTTGCAAGTTGATGATAGAATGAGATCATTTTTTTCTCTGAGAAACTGTCTTTTTCACCAAGGATTTCTTGTGCTAGACAAAAGATTTCTCTCTTTGAGTAAACAGTGAAGATGCTATAGCAGCATCATCCCTCTCTTCCTCTCTCTCTTTCCTTCTCAGTCTCCATTTCCTGTTCCTCACTCATGGGAAATATTGGTGTGTTCTCTGCCTGTCTGTCAAGAGTTGTGTGATTTTCTTTGACCTTTTGTGGATTAATGTAGGCATTGGGAAATGAGGACAACCTACTAACACACCACCACAAAATAAATTAATACACACACACACAGGCAAGCATACACACATACGCGTGCACGCTCACACACACACACGTGTGTACGCATACACACATACACACGTGCACACACACACACACACACACACACACACACACATGTGCGTGTGTGCGCACACACATACACACACACACACCCACACACACATACATGCATATACACACAGACACAGACACTCACACATGCACACACACAAACACACACACAGACACACACACACACACACACACACACACACGCACATGCGGACTCTTCCAGTAAGCGCTATGTATTCATTAATCACAGGAGAGGGCTAGGGAGGAGCATAAATCGCTGCATTTATTGCCAAATGTACTGTATTTCATTTCAGGCCTCATTAGTCTATCCAGGCTAAACAGAGCCAAAGGAACTTAGAGGCCTCACCATCCCTGTCCCTCTAACAGAGGGCATGGGGGTAGCCGCCATTGACGCAGACGGATTATGTCCTGGCCTATGGCTCTGTGACATTCCCAGCAATACTGGCACCATCTCAAAGAGCAGGTCAGATCAAAATCTGAGGAGGAAAGCAGTGAATCTCAGGAGTGGACTTACATTGCAATTTTGGAAAGAGCCCCGTGCGCTATTTTTAGAATATTTACCCAGACTATGAGGTTTAAAATGGTAAAATGGCTGTGTCACCGCATGAACAGCACTGTGACAGCACTGTGGTGATGAAAGAAATCCTTGTACTGACTCCTTGTGAGATCTTAGCCCAGCTTCACAGAGAGTCCCGTTTCTTCTTAAGCTGATTTAAAATGGCTGAACAGGTGAGAGTGATAGGCCGAGGGCTCAGGAAACGTTCACTTATCACTTTCAATCCTTCATGAATTATTTCATATCAGGGCACATAAGTAATTTAGTGGTCATAACATTTATAAAAAGAAAGAAAATACAGATTTAATGGACTCTGTGAAGTACCTCCTCAGTCTCTGTATAAAAACTCTTCTTTCAGAATGTTTGTGCCTTTCCGACAAAGTGTCGTGAGATTTTCAGGAGTTTTAAACAAAAGAACATAGCTTATTCAAGGACTTGAGAGTTTGAAGACAAAAACTCCAACTCAGAAGGGATGCATCCTCTTTTTACATTGCTTTGTCTATATAGTGGCTAAGTACGTTTTTTTTTCTTTTTTTTCTTTTTTTTCTTTTTTTTAATTTTATTTATATGTTGCACTAAAAGGAATGCCGTGTGATGAAAATCAGCTGTCTTTTTTCAGATACTCATTAATTTCTCATCTTTAGCACAAGCGACACGTTTAAAATAAAATGAAGTCAAATATTAACGTAATTTAAATTTGCCAGTTTTCCATGGTTACAAATGTGAATAGAATTCTGTCTAAATAACATGATAATAGTAAAAAAAAAAAAAAAAGTCTAATTAAACTCTGAGATTTTCTCTAAAGAATCGTGAATACATACAATAACATTAGACTACCACCACAAAAACAAAACAAACCAAAACAAACCAAAGCAAAACAGAAGAAAACAAAATAAAAATTTGTGAAAGTGTGAGGTGTGATATGACTCTCATACAATCATCACCAATTCCAAAACCCCCAAACATTACAGTAATGTAATCTGGACTGTAATCCAATCTACGTAATCACAATGCCGCTTTGATGAGGGTGAATTATAATCTTCTTTGAGATAAGCAGGTGAAAACATGCAGAGCCGTGGAAATCGTTTCTTTTTTTTTTTTCAGGAGGGTGTGCACATACCTCTGAACTAACCCTCTGGTGAGTTGCCAGGAAGAGACTCGCTCTCATAGCCATGGTCTGAAATCGAGAAGGAACAAAAAAGATGTCTATATACAATGATCATCGTGTGATGCAGTCCCAGTGGAAGTCATCTAAGCATTTTCCAATACGCTAAGGGGTTGTCACGAACTAATGTGAAACCCACCGTTCACAAACTCATGCTCCTCTCTGTAAGGCGTATAATGTCTCAGACCTCTGTGTTCTCCTTCTTTTATCTGTCTGTTTCCGTTTCCCTTCTTTTTTTACTCTTTTTGCGTGATGTTCTCACATGTGTGTTGTTACGTGGTGTACTCACATGTCTTGTCACTTGTCATTGTAAAAGAGGACTCACGATTACATCGTCAGCGCTCACAGGTAAGATCAACCCCCCCCCCCCTCTCTCTCCCTCTTTCTCTTTCTCTCTCAGCCCCAGTAGGGAACTGAGCAAGGCAGCCATTTACCAACCAGGGGCTGAACTCTAATGATGCTGACCTCCGAATGAGGGCTCTGATGAACTCTGTGAAACTTGGAGTCAGATACACCATAGGGATGAGCTGTGACAGATGTAGGTGGGGGGTTTGTTATACACTCCCACTCTAGCTCATCTCAGAGGGGGGTGATCTGGAGGAGAGTAAACATTGACTGCCAGATTCTAGCATCTCCCGAGGGTGTGCTTTTTGTGTCAACCCTTTCATGGAGATGTCTTCTCCTGAATCAAAGGCACAACAGACATCAAGCAACAACATCAGCAAGATAATGATGAAGTGGAACTTTTGTCTAGGTTAGAGAATTGTGGAGGGAAAAGTATTGCTCAGGTTCCATTTTGTATGAATTACAATGGTGCATAGTCTTATTATTCCTATGGTATTTCATACATGGTATTTGAACTAGAGCTATTTTTTTCTTTCCATGATGGATGATCTATCTATTCTTAGTAATTGGAGATTTGTACCTGATCAGGTTGAAACGAGAGTAATGCGTTGAATGTGACAGTTGATTCTTATTGTATCCAATGTGCCACAGAGTCAAACTGTGATAGGATAATTAAGATTGGACAGCAGATAACAGAGCAGGAAATTGATATTCAGCAAGGTAAATGAATGTGCCAAGTATGCGGTTCTGTGTCGACTGGCGAGATTTTTTTTTCTGTGGGACATGTGGTTTTCTCTCGGAAAAAAAAAAAAAGCACCTGCATTGTTAAGCTTGTGGTTCTTCTTCTCCTGTGTATCCTTCAACAGTTCACAGAAAGTTGAACTTTGGCATGACGACCTTTACGAGGCCGACTGCACTGAAAACAGTGGAGCTTGGGGTGGCTCGTCAGGAGAAAATCCAGTTGTTTCTTTTTCTCTCTCTTTCCTCTTTTTTTTCCGGCTTGGAATAAAAAGGTCAGAATGTGAGAGGATGTTCACCTGCCCCTCCAGAGCTTTAGCCAAAGGTTACACTTGTCTCAGACTTGAGCCGACCTAAGCCCTATGAAGCCTCTGCTACTGAAGCAGCTGCATAGTGATCTCTCTTTCTCTCTTTCTCTATCTCTTTCTCTGTGTCTGACTGCACAGCCTCAATCCCTGACCCACTTAAACTAGCCCCGCAACTCAGCCCGGTCAGGTGGACGTGACGGTGAATGGAATGCAGAGTTTGGAGCACTGCTCGTTGACAGACCATGGCTGAGGCTAATCCTTGGGCACAGCACAGCTGAAATGATAAATACATTTACAGGATGTAGCCAATGTCCACACTGTGGGCTTTACAAAAGGATTATTGTCGACCCTCTCATTTAGACAACTGCCTGCTCAGTTTAGAATAAGACAGAACAGTGTGTACCGGTTAACATTTATATAACCATTCTCAGCTCTAACCTTACAGAACTTCGTTCAGGGACCCTTCGGGGTGTTTTTTGCACAAGTGGTATAAAGTTTGAATGGAGCTAGACAAACTTGCCTGAAGTTATGTGATTAAAGTGTTGTTGAGAAAAATCTCTTGGTCATGAACGAAAAAAAAACAAAAAAACCCTAACATCCAAAAAAAAAAACAAAAAAAAAGGGAGGAGAATTTTTCTCTGTATCTGTGCTTGAACAATAGCCCCTAGGTAAATGTCAGGTTATTAAGGGTAGAGGTCAATGTTCATCCTCTCAGTGCTATCTCTTCCTATGGGACTGGTCTCCCTCCTACAGATTACAGCTTCCATCCTATTATGCTGTATTAATCTCAGATTGAGAGAGTGGTGAGGCAGGAAACAAAACTATGGGATTACTGGCCTTGTCCTCTCTTGTCAATGTGTTTATATTCTGTACATGGATCTTTTTGTAATACAACAGTGATGGATTCAGTGGCTGAAGATGAATCGATATGAGAGGCAGCACGGATGGTGGGACTGAAACAGAGAGAAAAAGTCAGAGATATTGAGTGAGAAAGATTCCATGATTGAGAAGGTGAGAGAGAGAGAGAGAGAGAGAGAGAGGGGGAAGAGGAGGAAGAGATGGATGAACTCAGTCTATCTGATTAGACTTCCAGGGACCAGTGGTTATTACTCATCATATTCAGAGTGTACCATGACAGGGAACGATGAATATTCAGAAAATCAAATTCACCAAATCAGTTTTTGACCTATAGATTCATGAAATAATCTAGATGATCAATAAAACCAATGTGAGGTCTATGTAAATGAATGTCACTTGAATGTGATCATATAGGAGGCAAACAAACTCCACATCATAGATCTGCTATTACATCACCCGAAAACCTTTCTGATGTTTAATATGACGCCAAAATGCTAAATTGACTATGCTGAAAAATCGAATCTGTTAATTTTACTTTTTAACATGATACAAACGCAAGGCCATGAGTAAATCATGAAAACCTTTATTAACATAACTCTGTGCAAACTCAAGCTAATGTTAGTTAAGATAGAAAAATTCACTGGTTGCAAAGTCATGTTAACTAATTGGATTTTATGGTTTATAAAGTAGAGTAAGAGAGACTCGGTGTATTATTTTAAATAACAAACCAAGCACACAGTGAGCATAGAGGTTAGGTCCATAGAGACAGCATTATCACGTACATTGCTTTTCAACCACAGAGAAGTCCAATAAACATTTAAGCCTAATGAAGAGAGAGAGTGCCTATGGTCAGGGGAAATGCATTAGTGTATAGCACTAACAACATAGCTTTTATTGGAGGGTTGCCACAGGCATTTGACTTTGTGAACTGCTCACAATAAAGATCCCTTCCTACCTCCAATAATTAAGCCTAAACTCGGTAGATGGAAAAAAAGGAAGAAAAACAGAAAGATTCTCCAACCCCGGCCAAATTGTGTCTTGTTATTTTCTTTGCTCTTTTCGCTAGGCACGGGTGGGATTTGCAGACTACTTTACATATTCAATGTGCGCTCCCATAATCCAAATACGTTTTACAAATAAACTGTACCGATATTTTCAGTTTGCATACATTATTGAACCATTGTATATATAGCAGAGTGTAATCTAATTGTAGAAAACAAAAAAAAATTCTGTTTTGAAACCAAGTGTCTCAGTTGTTTGCGTAAACATGACAGCTATTGGTTCAATTACAAATGCCCTACTGAAACACAAAATTCAGTTGTTTTACTGGTTTCCACACCGGTCTCGTCGATGAGACTGCCCTGTATTTCTGTCATGATGAACCTCGTCTCTGTATTTCCTGTGCGGCGAGCAGAAGTGAGGCGACATATGGAAGGAGCTTCTGGGCACCATATGCTGGGAGAGCCACAATGGCCCGTTCACATTAGCAATCACAGGAGAGAGCTGGAGAACAGAGGAGATACGTCTTATCCCCAAAACCCTGTCACTGTTTCAACTGACCCCTGCGCATTGTTTATATATGTCTTTATACATCTCTTCTTTTCTCCCTTTTTGCTTCCTTTAAATCATGCCTTGGAATCAAGGGGAAGTAAAACAATTTTTTTTTTTTTTTCCTGTTCTTTTTCTCACAGGGGAATTTGACGTTGATCATATGTATGACCAGTTATCGGGGCATTTTAAGCTCTTTTCAGAGGGTTATTGTTCTTAACGAGGTCAAGCTGTAAAGCTGGCCGGGAATTAATAGCATAGCATATTATAGTCTCTTTACTCCTCTCTCATTTTCAATAAAACATGTTTCTTTTAGAGACGGAGTCAGATGGATTTCCTTCTTGAGTAACCAAGCAGTACGTTAAAGCTTCTTTAAACCTCAAAGATACAAGAGGGAGAGGATGAGAACAGAACTGTTAAATACTTGATATGGGTAGAATAGCTCCAGCACTGTTTGAACCAAAATCAGTTTGACTACAACAAGTTTAACTACATTTAACTAAATACTTATAACAGTGTCTGATAAAGAAAAAAATCTGTGTATACACACACACACACGCACACACACACACACGCACACACATATATTTATGTGTATATATATAATGTAGATATTTATTTGTTTATTTTTGGGAATAGTTGTTCCATTCAGTGCAAGTTCAAGTATCTGTCTGACAAAGAGAACATACTCTTACATTTACATGCTTACATTTAGTGAAATTACATTAAATGTCAGGATTTTTGGTTGCCCGATTCTTCGAAAAACATTAAAACGTTGTGTTTTATAATTATAAGACATTTTTGATACAAGCTACATGTATTACACAAAGGTCAATCATATCTACATGTGCTCGGCTGTTAATACACGAGTGAACACAGGCTCTTTTTCACTAAGTGAGAAACGGTCGCTGGCATGCCGCAGCTTTCTCTGTAAAATAGACTGCCTGCCTGGCATACAGAGTGTAAAAGTGATTGCCTAATGTCCTTGCTCTCTTTAAACCTATTAGCCTTGATTTAAAAGAGCAGACACCTTATCTCTGTCTCAGTGAGCCAGTGCCTTCACCATATCCTTTAACAACAATAGAGCCAGAATGGAGGTCTTCTGACTCACCATAGACTCAGTCACGGACTGAGCTCTCAATTTGAATGCACTGTTGAGGAAACACAGTGAGCCTTAATGGGCTACATCCACAGGTTATATGTTTGGATGGTATGAGGAAAGCAGTTTGTGTTTCTGGTGTGGTACAGGTCTCCCCAACATTAAAACAGAGGTTATTTTCCAGTCGTACTGTAACAATGAAGGAGATGTGTGTTTCTGCCTGCCTGTGAGTGTGTGTGTGTGCGCGCGCGTGTGTCTGTGTGCTTGTATGTGTGTTTGTGCGTGTGTGCACGTGTGAAAGAGAGAGAGACAGAGAGAGAGCGAATAGGCCAGGTGATGGAGCATGGCCTTTTTGTTGGTGTAATCAACGTAAGGATTCGGGTGACAGCCCCGAGGTTGGCCTCCATTATTTTAGGTTATTGCCGTGTGGGTTTTTACAGGCGACTCATTTGTCACTGCGTCACCCAAACTCTCCACCCCCAGTCCCTCCTTGCAATTGCACCATCTTTTGCATCGTGTCTGTTTCTCTGTGTATGTGTGTGTGTCTGTGTGTGTGTGTGTGTGTGTGTATTTGAATGTATGTTTGTGCTTATACATACATATATATGTATGTGTGTTTGTGTGTCTGCATGCGTGTGTGTGCATGCACGCATGTGTGCGTGTGTGTCTCTGTTTGTGTGTATGTGTATATGTCTGTGCATGTGAGTATGTGTGTACAAGTGTATGTACCTCCTTATTTGGTAGGATTGTATCTGAAAGAGTCTGCTTTTTGAACCCACAATATATATGTGCATCTGTGTCCTATAATGCAATGCCAACCAGCCAATGAGGAGTGCTGATGAGAGTGCTGTTGTAACACATCTGTTTCTGCATTTATGTAATTGTCAATATGTTGTGTTTCCTAACATCAGGATTCAGGAGAATTAGAAGATGCAGTGGTGCTGTTACAGTTCAAGCTAAAGCATGCAGAACCCACAATATGTAAAAGATTTGGATTCGTTCACATTGCATGCAATATTGCATCACCCATGTATGCAGGTTCCACATGTGTGAGTGGTTTTCAAATATGTTTTATCATACACAACACATGCTTTCAATTTTGATGGAAAAATAAAATAAAATTAGTCGGAGACATCTCCATGGAACAAATTACTTCATGACACACCTTTGTTTGGTCATTCTGACTTAGATGTCTTTTTCGCTCTTTTCCAGAGAGATTCCAGCTTTGAGTTCAGTCAGCTACTGCTATTAAATTAAGTGGATAAAATGGGAATCACTCTTACCACGAGGAGATCTGAGGGTAATTCAGCTCTGAGCACTGCAATGATGCTACAATTACCCATAGACAAAGTCACTCCAGTCTCGATGTTATTGCCAGGGAGGATGATGCAGTATTACCAAACACAAACTGACTACAGCAAAGCCATCAGGCCAGTGTCTGACTTTACAAAAAACAGTTATGGCTTCTCATTCATCCACAAACACAAAGAGGAAGACGGCACAGATACATCTTGTTTCTGCATCGTTACAACACCATATTGTTAATAATTCAGAGGCATTCTTTACATCAAATCTGTTTTTCAACACTAAGTAATGAATGCTCACGACTGAATAATCAATTACTTAATGTATACTTTCCCTGCATGTCTTGCTGAAAAGCAGTCTGAAACCAGTTTAAGCATAGTATCGTAAGGCAGTTTTCCTTCCTTTTCTTTCACCTATGTTTTTGTTTTGTTGAATAAAATGTGGCTTTAGTGAAACAGAAACTAGCATTACATTGAAATCAACACTCCTTCACCTCTTCAAAACATATTCATCTAACAGCACCTTTTTCAACCATGGACACAATTGCAGCTATCTGTTTGCACAACAATGACATGGTGCAGATGGAAATCCTTAGAGTGGCTACACAAAATGTACGTCTGCTCCTTTGACTGGACTCTGTGATTACTATCAGTGAATCTGAGGCCTCCGTGTTTCCTTTTTCCTCCCTGCTCCATCCTTACCATACCCAAATGCCACACTCAATCTGTGTCCATCTTAATAGGCCGGTGCCATTGATTATTTGAGAGGTCGTCAAGCTGAGAGCGGTCAATTGGTCCACGGAGATGGTAACGAGATAAAGGCTAACTGAGCTCGTCATCCTCCCTCAGTACCTCTTCTTTCGTCGCATTTCCCCCAGAATGAGGTTTTTGGAAGCATGTACGCAGGTAAGTGTTGTGGTTGCATCTTTCTGTGTCACAATAAAGCTCTGTGTTGAAGAATTAGCCATGCTGCTGATGTATTCATTTACTTTCCATAGAGGCACTTAGCGAGTGACTATTGTGATTTGTCAAAGAGATTCAGCATTGCGGTACTGGTTGGGTTTTAGGATCCAGCTGTTTGCCTAGATGAACACACCTGCAATGAAGCTTTAGTCAGGTGTGTGTGTGTGTGTGTGTGTGTGTGTGTGTGTGTTTGTGACATCTTCCAGCTCCCTCACAGCAGGTGTGAGGACACAGAGTAGATATGGAGTGCAAACAACACTGTTGCAATCACTGCATCGTAAAGTGTAATTAGCTCAGGTTTCCCTTGAACTGTTACATCTCCCTGTCCTCTCTGCATTTACTTAGTCGCCTCATTCATTTCCTCGTAGTGAGTAATGAGGGAATTACTCATAGTGTCCCCTTCTTGTCGATGTTGTTAGAAGTTTTGGATAGAGGTCTCTCAGAGTGTCAAGCCCTAAGCGTGTTTTCCTTTACATGGCTTATTTAGTTTGGTTAATTGGTTCCAGAGCTGCACTGAATTGTGCAAATGTAAACTGGTGTGTTATTCAATAGCAATAAGGGACAGAGCACAGTAAGCGATGCCATCATTTGATATGCGCCGTCTTTGTTGAGGCTGTGTATGTTCAAAAATGGCTTTTCTTCCATTCTTATCTTGTCATGATTCACTCGGGACATTCATGTCAAATATTCTCGCAGTGTGACACAAATTGAGTAATACAGAGTACAAACATGTCTTACCTGATTTTTCTTGGTCAAAACTAAGTTGGTCAATGCACTCTAGTCCATACAGTTCAAACATTAAAGCCAATCCAACATGTCCTTTTGACTTTGCTGACTAACCTGACAAGCAAGAGGCGGCACACGCTCAGGAAGCTGATTGAAGACAATGAAAAATGACCAATCTGTGAGCCTCAAAGGAAATAAAACAGAAATTAACACCATAAAAGAAAATAGTTAATGTCAGTGAATAATCAGCTATCCCCAGGCCATCTACTACTTGTGATGAGATATTATTTACATTTTACCCTGCATCTCTTTTATGCAGTGGTCCACGTACTGTATTAAAATTGGATGGCTTCAACCATATTGTTAAATTAGTGGTATGAATGAAAGAAGCTGCACAACAGCATCAAACATGAAAAGAAAATATATTTACATCATATTTACGTTTTGATTGACTCAACCCTGCCACACACCTGTTACTCGAGGCTAACCCAAGTGTTGATAAACAGTAATGGTAAATCTAACTCCTCTGTACCCAGAGGAGTGACCATGTTCACATTGTTGTGGGATAATAAATACAGTTCCTTTGATCTTGAAGGCAAAGAAAAATCAACAGCTGTGCAACAGATTCCCTCTACAAATCCCAAAGTGCTGTACTGGTGCTTCAGCAACAACAGGTTAGACCAGAAAAGTGGTTAGACAAATAGTCTGTTGAATAAAGTTGATACTCTCTTTATAAAAAAAAACAAAAAACAAAAAAAAAAACAAGTTCTGGACAAAGATGCCAAATCAGAACAATGAGAATTAATAGATAGAGCAGTTACAGCAATACTTAGTAAATAAATTTAGACAGTCTCTCTTTCTACTGTCCATTGTGGTTTTTGCAAGCACGTGCTAATATTGTTAATAGAGTAGAAGAAAGAAAGTTAGTGCCTTTTGTGCTGGTGCTATTTGATGTAGCTGAAAGGGTCAATAAGGGATTATTATACAATATTGTCTCACACACAGAACATACGTGTTCAGAGCCTGATGATGTATTATACCAATATCTCTGAACATATCACGCATTTTTTCTTTTCTCTGAGAAATGCTATCCTAGAGATACAGGTGTTTTGCCAAGTAGCCTGGTTGATGACCTAGAATTTCAACGGATGGGGTTAATTTTGCAGTCCTTTAGGAAGTCTTTGAATCTTTTCTTTTCACCCCCAGCAACACATTTAGCCAAACTCAGCTGGCCATGGAGGATTTAGCTTGGTAGGGAGGGGTCTGGCTTAAAGATAGTGTGACCAAGCCAAAGGTGTCCTGAAGCTAGCACAGCCTGGACGCATGGGGTGCTGGTGAGGGAGTAGATATTGTTGTGGGGCATGTGGTTTGTCCAAGAATTCTTTGCAGGTATTTGATGTGGGCAGTCTCAAGAGATTGAATGTGACGCCTCCAGGGAGGCCATGTCCATACGGCATTTAGTTGGCTGAGGATGCCTGGTCTCAAGGCAGGTAAAGAGCTGAATTATTTTGGCAGGGATGATGGGGGAAGGTGGGTTGGATTATGGACTAAGAAATTGGAAAAACATTGGATTAGGCCCTTAAAGCAACTTCAGTCAACTTCACTTCAGCAAGGCTTCTTTCTCTGACATGAGCAATCCGTGACGGCTTTCGCCTGGCTGAAGCTGCAAAAGATTTCCTCATGTATGGGTCAGCACTGCAGATTAGAGGATAGTATTTCCACCTCTAACCATTTTACCTGTCCAGGACTTACCTACACGTCAGTAGAGCAGTGGTGGGTGGCATGTGGGCTGGTGAAAATCCCGCTAATGTACCATAGAGGTGGCGTGGTGTTATGAACACTAGTTACTGTGAACCTTCCTGTGGAGGTATGGCTAACCTCATGGTGAGGGAGAAATTCTGTACCAGCAGGAACGACTTACGCAATCCATTGACTTTTCCATGGAGGCAAGCCAGCGACAGCATGGACAAGATATAACCAGACAAAAATAGCCAGGGAAGCAAATGAAAGGGTGAGCAAGGACGCTTCCTCACCATGTGTAAAACTTAAATCTAATCAACTGATGTGGTCTCCATTAAAAATTACAAGGAGGTAACTACACTAATAACATCTTGACATATGGTCAAGAGCTGAGAACTCCTCATTTCCACAACAAAGTAATACTTTTTAACAGTAGCAGCAGGTGTGGCAGTAAACATGAGTCACCAAAAGAAAGGAAGAGTGACACGATATAGATTTCACAGATATGTGCGCCCGGACATAATTCGGGGTGTTTGTGCGTATTCATGGTCTATCTCTTTTTTTGTGGATGCTGCTTTTGGAATCTACCACACCCATGGAGGACAAGCCAGCTTATGCAGCTATGTTTCTTCTTCTTTTGTTTGCTTTCTTTGACTTGTATTGTTTATCGATATTTTCATCTACCCTTAAAAAGAAAAATTCAATGTTTGTAACATTACGGAAAGTAGGAAGCATGTTCTTTTTCTTTTTGAGTGCACATTTTTAGCTTGGCTTAGATCAGAGTAGGTCAGCAACCACCCAGGAGACTCCCTTTTTTTCACTGACCTGAGGAGTCAGGTGAGATCTATCTTCTGAGAGCAGGGGCCTGTGCTATGAAGCAAGTGCAACATTTCCAGGGTATCTTTTCTTTGGTGGTTTGACAATCCCTAACAAGCGCAGTCACAGATAAGCGATGTCATGACGGTGGTTATGAAGTTGTTAAGTTAACCCATGTTTTCTCAATCTAGCTTTGAGCGCACTCATGTAAAAGGGGTGGTGTTGGCACCAGATGACCAATCGCAAACATGAAGAGATCAAGAGCCACATATTTCAGTCAAGATACAACAGTACATGTCATAGAGTCTACATTATTTATAGATTTATATTTATTATTGATTAGACAGTTGGCCCTCCATATTTGCGGGGGTGAGGGGTGCATGACCCCTGTGAATGTAGAAAAACCATGAATATCTCTAGGCCCCCCTCCAAACCTTAATTCTTAATAATGTAGCCTATATTTATTGTAGTAAATGGTAAAATATATTAATAATTTTTAGCTTTCTTTATGTTGCACACTTGAATAAAACGATGTACTGATATGTTTTCTTCATTTATTCCGTAAAAGCATAAAAATACACATCAGTCTGACATTTTATCTCGCTCTGTACTCTCTTCTCTTATTAAGTTTAATTTCTTCGACACAAACTGTCTACTATACTGACAAGAACCTCGCTACATTACTCACTAACTGGCAATGTACCCCGGGAAAAAGTGAACCACTGTCGTGATACTGAAAACCCAGGATTATACCTCAAGTTACCTTGCTAACCCCCAAATCCTGCTTTGTAGTACAGGCCCCAGGTATTTGTTAGGGATTTTCTGGCTTGCTCTGGTCAACCACTACCTGTTCCTATGATTTGATTTTTTTTGTTATCGGTGTTTTGGGTTTTATTAGGTTGTTTATTAGGTATTGACAATTCAACTGCTGTATATTTTACTCTCTGTAAACAGCATCTAATGGTTAATGCAACACAGAGGATCTTTGGGTAGTAGTAACATGCCAAACAAACAGGTGTGGGCCATGACCAACATGTGTTCCTCTTGACCCCAACTTGACCATGGAAAGAACAGAGAGCAAATACAACTGAGTCTGCGTGACATAAGGGAAAGGCTTGGCTGACAACAGGTGGCTCCTGGAGTGATCTGTAATCAGCCTGTTCAAGTGAGTACACACACACACACACACACATTGTCCTATCAGTGTTGATACTGATGATTGTATATGTACATGTACATGTACATGTACATGTATATGCACATATATATATGCACACACACACACACACACACACACACACATATATATATATATATATATATATATGCATATGTATGATAAGAAAAGCAATAGTTTTTTTTCATTTATTCAAACTTTAGATATAATTATATTTGCATTTACTGTGAGTAGAAAGAGGTTGAAAGCTATATCAAGTGTTTAGAGCCAGTTTCAAATGTTTATGGAAGTCATTCCATTTCTGTCACTTAATAGAGTACTTTCCAGGTGGCAGAGAGGCTGTGCATTTCAGTTTCACATATCTGAGTGAGATTGGGCAACACAAGACCTTATGACAAGTAATGGCTAAGTCAGTCCTGAGTGAAGTAGCTGTGATAGCGGGTACCACAGACGTTAAGTGCTACAGGTGAAGACAAGGGTAATTGCCCATTAATACGCCCATTTGGTGCCTGGAGTCAGGCTGAACTGCACTAAATGCCGTAGTTTCTGATTATTTATTCAGGATGGCGTCAGTATGCCCTCTCACTGGTGTGGTTACAGTAAAGGGAGACAGTTCAGGAGAAACAGAAGAAAAGAAAAGGGAGGATGGAAAAGGAAGTTTGAATTTTCTCTGTTTTGCGTTGTGATACACAAGCCAAGCTGCTGAGATGTCCTATCTCCACTGCCAGATTAACGTTCCTTAAAAACAGGACACGCCAGAGCATTAGACTGTTGTGGGTAAGGTGTGACCAAGAAGTCTTCAGATTTTTTTTCTTTTTTTTTTTTACACATTTTTTTCTCTTCGCTTGATATTTAGATTATTACAACAGTGTTGATTTCAATAAGTGTGTTGTGCATTTAAGCAAAAAAACCCCAAAACAAAACAAAACAAAAAACAACAACAAAAAAAACCCTTCTGTTTGCTGTTTCCTCATCTTCTAGTGCATGTGTGACTGCAGTACACTTGTCTGTCCTGGGCTGTGATTCTTCCTAAGCCCTGATGACATCATAGCATCTTCCATTATGCTACCATAATCTTTTCATAATTCATATTAATTTGGACCATATCCAACAAAGGTCTCGAACATGCTCGCACAAGGCACTATACCAGTATTAGAGTGAGACTGTCTGTGACATGGCTGAATTGATGTTTACTGTAATCTTATAATGCTGACTGATATGTATCTGTGTAGGCTGCTCTCCACACGAATGTTCAACAGGTCATTGCATTCTTTTATTGTGCTGGTACAGGAAAACTGTACATTCATCAGAAGATGTCAAGACTAAATTTGATTCTTAATGAGGAATATTTCTATCTAAAATTCAAAGTATTTGTCTCTGAAAAAGAATCGTTTGCATCAAGTAATTTAGGCTTGTGGTTTCATATGCGAAGACAGATCGTCATCGCTGAGAACCTGCCTCGTTTTAGGAATCTGTATGTCCACAGCGTAGTGCAAGTAGGGCAGGGGGAATTTAATCAAGGCATTTAATTCTAAATCATGGTAACTCTGTTTGTCTATCCAGTGCTATGTTTATAATATAACTTAATTTGCCTCCCTGTGTCCTCTCTGGCTTCCCTCAGCAGGGAATCCAAATATCTCCATCTTGTTGAGTGTCTCAAGATGAGTGCAATAATTAACCACTGGCCCAGCCCATGATTATGCCACTCACGGTGCTAAAGAAATCTATTGCATATGATTAGGCTGGCAGAAATTGTACTCATATACTCATGAAATGGATAAACCAGCATTGTGTCATTTAATCACTATGAACTTTTCCCTTTCATGGTAGGATACAGACTAGATTGCATCTTAAAAGGAGTATAGCCAGTGTTTGTGTGGGAATGTGACTAAAGCTTAATATATCCACAGGAATCCACAAGTCACCATATAATACAGCCTCATATGAATTATGAAACATGAGCTGTACCACTTACTGGGCTGATATTTGTGTGTTCAAAAGGCAGACAAACGGATACATGAGTATAAATTCGAAACGGTGGCGTGAAGGAATTCCTCTGAATGTGGTACAGCACCAGTGTCCGATGTCATTTTTCTCCTCTGAAAGAGAGATGGAGCTTGCTGTCGCTAGGCTGACGAGCTAGACTGTCGGGCAGCTCATCGGCCATGTGTCGGCGGGGAGCCTGTCAAGACTAGGAGAGAAATAAGACTGCAAAAGAGACAGTGCTCCCTGGATAGTGTTTTGTTAAGACTTGTTGGTTTATGTTCTGTTTCTTATGTGCCCACTGAGACTCTTCATTTTGAAGTATCTTTGCGCTTATTTAAATGCTCCATTGTACTTTGTCTCTAATACCTCTCGGGCTGTCTCCACTGGTCAGCAGCGCCCGTCATTCTGGGTGGCACAATGCGGAAACATGCTTAAAAGTGACATCCACAAACTAGTCTGTTTTTACATGAAGCCGTTCGACAACTAACCTCCACTGCTTCCACAGTTACTTTCAGCACGAGAAGAAAAAAAATCTCCCCTTCTGACATATTCTCTAAGGTCCTCACCACACTCCCTTAAAATGATATATGCTCACCTATGCCACCTGTCACTGCTCCTTCAGTTTTTAAATTTCTCTCTTTCTCACTGTCTGTTGATTCACTCTGTGAAGTAGTCTCCAAATCAGCTCACCCAGCTGCGTCCACTCTCTGGATGACTGACATATTTCAGGGCTCCAGCTCCCTGATACACCTCCTTCTCCTCTCCTCTCAAGTCCCCATGACTCCCTCACTTTTTCTCTCTCGGTGTAGATGATTTCAGTAAACTCCTTTAAGGAAAACATTTTCAAGAATCACATCTCTGTTAATGTTAATGTTTGACACTGTCAATAATCAGCTGATTTGCAGCACCAGCAGAGTCAGGCATCGGGGACTAGGCTCTTTATTTTATTTGGAGGGTGCTCCTATCAGTTTGGAAGAGAGTAGCACTGTTGTCGTAGTTTCTGTAGCACGTAACCTCTTGACTGGTCCCTTAGAATCTGTGCTATAATTATGCCCATATATACAGTCATGCGCTGTACTGTGAAATCTCATGTTTTTGCTTACCATTGCAATGCTGATGACATTCAATCATTTCTACGCTTCTGATTATCAATTTTCTACATCAAAGAGAAGATCTCTTCCTGTTTACCCAGTATATCCAGCTGGATTGCCTATTCTCACCTTAAAGTCAGCTTAGACAAAACAAACTCTTTGGGCTGATCCTCCCGTCAGCAAAAAAGTCCTCACTGTGGGAGTTCCACAGAACCAATGATGGACTGACTGCCCTCGCTTCTTACGCTGCAAAATACCTTCGAGTCGCTCTCAACGAGGAGTTAAACTTCTGTGGGCAAAATGCTGTTGCTACTAAAACTTGCCATTTCCTCCTCTACAAAATCAGGAGGATGTACTGCTTCCTTACCCCTACAATTCAGTTCCTCTCAGTTTGTTGTAAAAAGGATTAATGCAACTCCCTCCTCGCTGGGCTCACTCTCCTGGAAAACGCCCAAAATGTGTCTGGTAGAAAATCTCCTAAAATTCCCTCACACCACCCCTCTACACAGATCACTCCATTGACTGCCAGCTGCAGTCAGAATCAAATACAGGATATCAGCTCTTGCTCTCTCTGCTATCATAGTATCCTACATGACAAAGTCCATGAGTAAGCACGGTGGCGATCTTTCAGATTTGTTGCTGCAGGATTACTGATGATTGCATTCATGTGTTTAATCAAATGTATAGCACCTTTGAACCCTTGCCTCAGTGATGTAAAGAACAAATATTAGTTAAAACTACCCAGTCAATGTGCCCTAAAATTTTGTTGTTTCAAACTATATCCTGAGTTGTGCACTTTAACAACAGTCTCTGTCGACCGAACACTTGCTACACTGCATTCTCTCCACTGCTGTAATGTAGTTTCAATGAGCCATTCTGTATGTTGTTCCTGTTGTTCATCAGCAGCATGATTTGAGAATACTTGCTGTGTAGCACAGTACTGACGTTTTCATTACATTTGCTCCAAGCATTGACACCGAACTTATCTTGTGGATTTGTGTTCCAGTCACTCTCCTTTGTCAGAAACCTGTGCATATATTCATAGTCATAACTGTATACACTTCTCAGTGCTCTGAATAGGAGCATCTACCACACATTTGTAAGCTGAAGAAAAAAGAGTGGGATACAATTTCATAAACTGTAATTATTTACTGTAGTAAGCAACAGAGTGCATTACTGTGTGTTGCTACCATAAAGGACACTAAACTCCATGAACTCTCCCAGAAGAGGAAGAGAGCAGTACTGTAGCATTGTTGGTCCTCTGGAAAATATAACCGTGTTCCATTGAAAAAAAGAATGGCAGATAGAAGTGGCAAAGTATGTGCCCTTGTTGAAAGAAATGGTTTAATGAAATATGTTCATGGGTTTTAGAAACCGAAATGTTTTGAAAGTGGAAATGAATAAATCTGGCAGAAATGTCAGACAGGTTTGTGGAAACAAATGGTTGACTGTAGGGGTGGAAATGGAGTTGTTACTGAGAACAGATCTAACCATGCAAATTGGGGAGTATTTCCTATTTTTATGCACAAGCCATCTGCATAACACACTAATATCTCTTCTGACAAATCATTCCCAATTGTTCCTTCATTTCAGACACGCACTGCTGTGTTGTTAGGAAGTGGTGCTGATAAGACATTCCGACATTTCCATAATGTATATCATCCACTATGTGGATGAGTGTAATGACAATGGGTGAGTGGCTTTGTAGAAACAAACAGATGGATAAATTAATCAATTTA
>NC_044496.1:10683771-10688771 GCF_902362185.1 Chanos chanos | reverse complement strand
AAATCAAGCTAGACAGTGAGATGAGGTTGAACTGGTCACCTAAAGACCAAAGCCTTATTTGCATGCAGTACCCATGGTGAGCAGAAAGTGGCTGCGGCAGGCTAAAGGAAGGCTCAGGTAGGGTGAGAGAGAGACAGAGAGAGAAAGAGAGAGAGAGACAGAGAGAGAGAGAGAGAGAGACAGAGAGAGAGAGAGGGACAGAGAGAGAGAGACAGAGAGAGAGAGAGAGAGGGAGAGACAGAGAGAGACAGAGAGAGGAGAGAGAGAGAGAGACAGACAGAGATTTGAGGAGGTAAATCTGCTTTGGAATAACAGTCATGATCCCAGCGATACTATGAATAACCTCTCCATAGGCAACACATCTCACACAGGCAGAGACAAGATCTGTTTCAGGCTGCTCACTGTTATATGGTTCAGATTGAGGATGTGTGAATGTGAACAAATGAAGTGTGTCAATACAAACTGTAATAAACAAACAAATGCCATTGTGTTGACTGGGCTGCCGCAGCTCTTGCTCAATTTTAGAAGCGCAACCAATATAGCATTTGTAATTTAAGCTCTCGCATTGTTTTAATGGCACAACGTTTTACGAAGAAGTTTCACTGGTCCAGAGTGAATCTCCTTGAGTTGTGCTTTTCTTCCTTGGTCTAGCAAACTAAGAAAAGGTGTATGGATAATAAAAAACAGTGTGCAGATGAACTTACACATTTTACTCACTTACTCTGCTGTCATGAGCCAACAGCTTTCACTGTAGGATTATAATAACTACCATCAAGGCGCAATTGCATAAATACACAGCTACACGTATTGGAAGCAAATTAAAACAGAAAAATATTAACAAATAAATATACCACTCTATAAATACCCAGACTTCTGTGAGAGATAATTAGTTTGAATAATTAAATCATTCTGATTATGCATTGAGAATCCATCTATGGCTCTGTCCTCTTAGGAGCATAAAGAATACAACCTTAAACAGCTAAGAACAGCTTTCAGTTGACTATTATTAGAGAACAAACCTTTGACCAAAGAGGAAGTGAAATGAAGACAGAGGAAAGTGCTGTGCTATTGTCTGGAATCTTGTCTCAGTGCACCAACTGACACTACAAATATCAGACAAGAAGATTAGATGTTATTACTGTTGATTGCAACTTACTACCTCTTTCATTTTTTTTTTAATCAACTGATATATACCCTCTCAGTGTCTTCTTTTTCAAAACGAATAGTCTTCTTTCATAGATCTTTTCCTCTAAACAGTCTTTTTTTTCTACTCAAGAGGCCTCATAGGAATAATTTATGATAATTAAAAGTGACCCCCATATGCAGGTGTGACTGTAATTTTAATTCTGCTGTCTCTTCCCCCTGTGATGTGGTGTACAACAGACAGGAAAGAGAAGAAAACTAATGAGGACAGTGGCCATTGATGAACTTTTGTTAATTAATTGTGCAGTCAATGAGAGGAGGGGGAGAGAGAGAGAGAGAGAGAGAGAGAGAGAGAGAGAGAGAGAGACAGAGAGAGAGAGAGAGAGAGAGAGAGAGAGAGAGAGAGAGAGAGAGACAGAGAGGCAGAGAAGGGGTGTGTTGGGATTCAAACTCAACAACGAGGCAGAGAATGACGGCTTTATTGACACTGCTATGCCCATATATTGGAGCGAAGCTTGTAAATCAATTTGAATGTTTGCTCTAACAACGTTTGATTAATTTAATTTGATTCCATTCTGTGGCTCGTAACTCTGGCAGAAAACAGATGGCAAATAAAGTGATAACAAACGAACAGGTACAGTGGAATGGGATGGGGCTGAACTAACTAACAGGAAAGTGTCAGCTGTGAATGAATCATGCTCAGTCCTCTATCTTCATGCTTACATGTTGTGTAAGTTTCCTATATATATGTGTCAGATCAATCCAGTATTATTGTAAAGATTTACATGCATTTACATTTACATTGAAAAATACAGAATTTGCATAAAAACACATTGAGTATAGAGGACAGTTAAAGGCTGTGGTAATGTATGAGTACACACACACACACACACACACACACAAGCATGCACACATGCACACGCACACTGCTACCCTCAGTTTATGGGTTAAGGGTTAGACATAACAGCTTTAGGAGAAAAGGGGCATTACCCTACAGTTATGTGAATATGCATGGTCTTCACAGGCAATCATTAAGCTCTACTTAAACACATGCATTATTCAGTATTTCTTATTATCAATATGAGGGGTGTACATTATCAGCTGCCCCCCCATCTCTTTGTGTGTGTGTGTGAGTATGTGTCTGTATGTGTGCATGTTTGTGTGTGTGTATTTGTGTGTGTGTGTGTGTGTGTGTGTGTGCACGTGTACATATGTGTGTATGTGTGTGTGTGTATGCGTGCATTGGATGGGACTTTTAAAACAGTGTTTAGGCTGCGGTAAAGGTCCCTGGAGGCATGGGCTCCACTCTCTTTCTCTCTGGATCACTCATGGCTTTGTGCTGCCCAGGGATTTACATAATGCAACACCACGTTCAGCTCCGGTACAGAGCAACGCCAATAAATCACTCCCAAAGGTAATACGAAGACAGTTACAGAGAACGGGTAGACGTGGAGCATAGAACAGACTACAGGGGTACCTCACGATTACAAAAGAGTGTTGGATGCAGACTTGTTTTGAAACCCGGAACATATGAACGACCAGGGCCACTTTCAAAGTTTATGCATTCTCTCCACAATGCCCTCTCTTGCTCCACAGAGTTGGAAAGTAAATACACAACTCTTAGCTATTGGATTAAGGGTCCCATTGAAGCCCTTGTGAGAGTGAGGTAGAGATAACTCACTTTGAGATCCTGTAAGGACAGTTTTATCTGTGAGAAAGGGGGATGCTCTGATTTCTCTCTATCTATCTCTCTCTCTCTCTCTCTCTCTCTCTCTATCTCTCTCTCCCTCCCCCTCTCTTTTTGTTCTCTGATGGGAAAGAGAACGCTGAGTGCAGCCATCTAGGGAGTGAGAGAACATCACAGAGAACAGAACAAGTATAGAGTGACGAATGAGACACCAGCACACACACATACACACACACACACTGTGACCGAGAGACCAGAAATACCAGCATAGATCAGAACAGCACACCATAAGAACTCATGTATAATTTCCAATTCGACACACACCCTAATCTCTCTCTCTCTCTCTGTCTTTCTGTCTCTCTGTCTCTCTCTCTCTGTCTCTCTCTCTCTGTGTTTAGATCTCTCTCATTATTTGCAATTCACCACAATGCCTTGATACACATGGGACTACCTTAGTTTTGACACAACTCTGCCTTGCACATGAAACTGGAATGTTCAACATAAAACTGCTCTAAAGATCCCCCAGATACCACTAAAGTACAAAATGTGGGAGGCATCTCTATCAGCATTTTCACAGTCAAGAGAGAATCTGCAGAATGGGAATTCAGTTTCCCTCAAAAGGGAATTATTACTCTCTGTTTTCAATTGATGGATTTCTTGGAGGAACATTTGGCAATTATTCTTCAGATGGTTCCCCTAAATAAATAAATAAACAAATAAATAAATAAAAAGATAAATAACTTTTCCAATATCCTGTATAAATTTCCCTTTCCCAGACTGCCGGTCCTTGTTTGACCTAAATAATTGAATTCTATGGACACTTAGGTTGTTGATAGATGCCTAAAGACCTTGTGGGGGCCACCCTTTCAAAAGTTTCATTCAGCTCACCAAAGATGATGAATGAACTAAAAATCTAGGGAATGGAAGTTTTCCACAGCTAATGCACTTGCCCATGTGAAGCTGCAGAGAAAATTGTAGAGAAAAGCCTAACAATCAATTCAGTTATTGACCATGTCTCATTTGGAGATTTTTATGGCTTATGTAATTGTGGTGTATGGACAGTGTTGCAACACAAGCTGGTTATTTAAAAAGCAAATGTTCCATTTATCAGCCTTTGATTCACTTGTCCAGAGCTCCTCATTTACTGATGTAGTCAGCATTCCTCTCTCTCTCTCTCTCTCTCTCTCTCTCTCTCTCTCTGTCTCTCTCTCTCTCTTACTGTCTAAACTCACAAGCTCACTCAACAGTGTTTAAATTGGTGAATTGAACGATAAATACTTAAAAAAAAAAAAGTTGCTCAAACTGCATGAATGACCCAACAAATCATTTTATCTGCCACGTTGGACGTGGAAGGCTAGTTTACAGCCTGGCTAGAGTCATAGTGTGGCACAATTTTCCCTTGTCATTCACACACACACACACACACATACACACATACACATAATGGAATCCTGCCTGAGTACTTAACCCCTGTCTGACATTCCCAAACTGATCTGGAGGGTTGAAGGTGGGATGGGGGAAGGTGGGTGGGGTTTTGGCGGCACGGCTGCTGCCCATGAAAAATGAATGTGATGTTTTGACGGAGTAAACATCTTATGTAGCACTTTTGCTGAATTGCGCAATTAATCATCAGGCTTCGCCTGAGGAGAAAGAGGAGATCCCAGGGGAGAGATGAGCTTAGACCTCTTTGAGAGAGAGAGAGAGAGAGAGAGAGAGAGAGAGAGAGAGAGAGAGAGGGAGCAGCTATCGGTCAGTATTACCCGTTTTGAACATCTGCCAGCTCTTTCTTAAAGGAGGATTGAAGAGAATGACTGTACGCTACAATGTGCTGAACACATCAGTTACACCCAATACATTCCTCTTCTTACTCCTATCATGTCACAGTCCAGTCTTTAGCTTGTAAGCTTGTCTGTGTGTGTGTGTGTGTGTGGGTGGGGGTGGGGGTGTAAGTGTGTGGGTGAGTGGTAGACTAATCACTAAACGATTCTAAAGGAGGGACAATGACACTAAAGGAGTCTGGAGATTTGTTTATTGTTAAACTTTTATTCAATAAACAATTAACCCAAACCCAGAAACATTTTATTTTATGGAAGTGGTGTCAGCATCTTCCAGTAAAATCTTCTGCTGACCCTGAAAAAAAAAACCAAAAACTGGGTTTCAACAGTCATAA
>NC_044496.1:10596271-10678771 GCF_902362185.1 Chanos chanos | reverse complement strand
GTGTGTGTGTATATATATATATATATATATATATATGGAGATGCAGCTCACACATGCATATGCGTTTTTCCTATATATAATTTATAGTTATAGTTTATAGTTATAGTTACTTGGATATTCAAATACATGTCATTTTAACATTTCACGTGTTGTATCTAACATCATTTCATAAATGTATAATCATTTTGTTTTGACAGTCATGGATATCTGGCCACTCGTCATAGAATTAAACACAAATACTCATGGATGACCACTGAACTGGATTAGATAGTCTCCCAGAGCACCACTCAAAACTGATTATAATTAAAGCCTTTCTGCCTCGCTTGTGATGTAACACACTGTACAAAGTGTGTTGTATGTATTAGGCTTCCCACAGTCACTCCAGTGACAGTTTAAATACATCATTCAGATGGCTGTGAATCACTGTGTTATGTTAATCATTTTGAGACCTTGCGTCTCAGTGTCTCTCTGCGTATATAGAGTGTAACGGTTGAAGGTATATCTACATCACCAGTAAGCTAAGGGTTATTGCCCTCTCCTCCACTGAAGTGACACTGGAGACCACCTCTAATTAACCTTTCCTTAAGAGAAACAGGAGAACAATTAGTGCCCCTTTAAAAAACTTTCAAATGACAATTCAGAGAGAAAGAATTCCTCATTTTATGGTCTAGTGCCTCACTGGTTTGCCAACGGCATACAATTAGAGATTTTATTCAGTAGCTCAATCTCCCCCTCCCACCCCATGAGAAAAAAAAAATTAAAAAATAAAAAAGAGGAACGAGCGAAAGATAAAAAACAGAGGAGTATTGTTCTGTCAGTTTGTTTAGCTGAAGTTGACTGATTGCGGTAGACATGCTGAGAAGCCTCCTCAACATTCATCACATTAAAGCAACAGATTTTAATTAAGGCCACAGCAGAGCCAGACAAAAGCAAATTTCAAGCTTATAAAGACTTTTCACACCCTTGTGTTATCTGCGCTTGGTTGACTGGGTCAGTGACTTGTTCCCGCTCCCTGCATTTGTCTCACTCACATTTATATTCAGATGGTTTAATGAACAGACGGACAGATTAAAACCAAAAAAAAAAAAAAAAAAGAGTATTTTAAAATATCACAGCATATACACATTCCAGTTCACAGGCAGCTGTATGGGTGAAGTCTATATTTTGTCCGGCTTAGGTTCGCTCAAAGTGGATGCATTTTTTTTTTTTTTTTTTGGGAGCTTCAAGCAAGGACAAATTAAGCCTATTTGTTGCCCATTTTTATCTTGGTAATTCCACGAGGGAAGAGGAACAGTACGGAAGGGGGACGGCATTGTTTTGGAGACTGTGGATGAAAATGTTATCAGTGCAAACAGATTCTGGGGTCCTTGTACAGCAGGAAGGTGGGTGGTCATGGCAGCCCTCAGAGCTCCTCTCATGTTCTCCTAACACCTTCTTACAGGAGGAGGAGCGACTGAGGTTCAGCGTATTTGCACTCTGCCCGGTGTAAGGTCCTGACACTGTATCAGCCGTTGGTGCAAAGATCAATCTCTGGCCAGCAGGGAGGTAATCATCTCCGCCTGCAGCTCCCACCTCCCCATCAGTGTGGTGGAGTAAACCATTCGCCTCGAATCAAGATCTTTGGATGCTCTCAACCAACTGTGAGGGAAAAAGAAGAGTTGTAGGAGGAGGAGGGGTTGGATTCTCTCGTCATCTGTCTTTCTGACTTTATCTGTAAATTGCAATAACTTGCCCTCCCCTTAGCAACCCCTGCACTCCACTGGTATCAGCTGCCCTGCTTTGGTGCCATCACTCATAGACTGGTTCGTTAATGTGACTGGCTGGAGGCGGGGTGGAATGGGGGCTAAACTCAAGTGAGGGTGGGATTGAGGAATATCAGTAAAGGAACTGTGTTGATTTGCAGGTCACAGACAGGCGCGTTGACGTGGTTGAGGTGAAACGATGAGAGGAAAGGGAGGAAGGTGCAGTTACATGTTTGTGGGAGCAGTGAATAATATTTGGGAGGCGTGTCTGCAACCGTGGGTTGTTCTTTCTCTCTCAGCTGACAGAATCCGAACATGTCTTATTATCCTCCGCATGAGCGCAGGATGAAAATAATAGCCTGTGGAGAGAAAAGATAAACCACCTTCATTTGATTCTCAGCCACATCTCCAGAAGGAAATACAGAGCCTCAACACACAAACCTATAGGCGCAACACACATACACACACACACACACACACACACACACACACACATATACACTCACCCACACTTTCATCCTCTAACTTCACAGATACATACATATTAGGGCTCAGTGACATCACGCACCATGATACTGGTGTTATTCTAACCACAGTTATTCTTTTAAAGATTAATAGAGCGAAACCGTGGAAAAAAAAAAAAGAGAAAAAAAAAAACTGATGTTGAACACCAGTTTGCTCACTGACAGTTTAACTCAACAAGGAAGAATTACTGTTTTCACGTCTGCCTTCAAGTACATGGATGTCAAGTGAATGGATGCTCACAAAGATTACAGAGCGGAAAAGAACATTCTCCAAATGTGTGCATCTGCATTGATTTGGAGTTAGTTTATCTACAAAAGATCCAATATTAAAAAAAAAAACATCTTTTTTTTTTTTTTTCTTTTGCAAATGTGGGCAGACAAGATGATTGCTTCAAAAGGAGCACGCATGACCAATCAAATTTATGACCTCAGTGATGAGAATGATAGGGACTTTAAGCATTGAAAAGAGTTAAAAGTTAAAATTTTTGATTTGTGTTCGGGCATGCCCAACATATGTTCATTTGACTCCACTGGAGCACTGTGCCCACTATAAGTGCGCTGTTCACATGTATGTGCACACTCACACATAAGCACAAGTTCATGCTGTAACCTCACACACTTCTGGAGAACACGCTGGCAGGTGGCGAGATAATCTAGCGCATGCTAACAGATCCGTCAGACTTACAGCACACGGGGAAAATTCCCCCGCCAGTCATCTCCTAAAGGAGCCGTACATTTACACGCCCACAGAACCCAAAATCTTCCGTCTGTGTTTCTTACAACGATTAAAGGAAAGAATAAAAAATAATATTATTGTTAGAGCAGAAGGGGAAAGTTTTAATGTCTCTTTGGATAGGGCGTAGAAAAATGCACGTGACCAGCAGTGTAGATCTTTAAATATTTTAAGATGAAGGTTTAGAGTTTTAATGCCAAAACTCAACACCATGTCACGTTTTAAGTTCAAGTCACAAACACAGAGAATACTATTTAAGTAGCAAGTAAATAACTTCCAAAGACATACATAAATACGTAAAGTTGAGAACATAAAAACAAATCTCAAACCATTTTTAAATTGCTTAAAAATAAGTCTTAAATCATATTAGAATAATCCAAAAAATCGATAACCATAGTCTCCAGGGTGCTTCTTTGGCACTAATGTTTGTGTCCTGAGATGTGTTCGTTTAGGTCTATTCAATATGGTCTTTTGTAAGTTTCTTTAGACAAAAGAGTCTGCAAAATGACTAACTGCAAAAGTAAATGTAAATGCAAAAGCGTTATTTGAAATGCAAGATGTTATCCAACTGTTTTAAAATGCGGACACCCATTCACTTACTCTGATGACGTTTAATGACAATAGTTACTGACTGGTTTGATTATGTCAAGCACATTTTGATTACAGGCCAAAATCAGATTCATAGCATGACTTCGCTGGCCTAGCTTTTCCTCCTAACTGGTTAAGCATGTGATTAGCGATAATGAAACCGTTGCTGGATCTGCTTTTCATTGGACAGCTCTGTTGGATAGGACTGATGAAACAGCCGACCAGGACACTGCCAAATATTTCTCTCTTTCTCCCTTCCTCTCTCAGAGGAGCGGTGAGTGAATTCTGTTTCTTCACATGGAACTGAGCAAGCCTTGATTCATCTTTCTAGAGCCCAAAGAAGAGATGGCTCAAAACCTCGTCTCCTGCTCATTTACTTGGTTGCATTTGTATGTGCGTGCGTGCGTGCGCCCTTGTGTGTGTGTGTGTGTGTGTGTGTATGTGTGTGTGAAGCAGAAGGCAGAGGATCTGGTAAGGGGTAAAGTCTTTGTTGTGTTTGAGAGAGAAATGTGTATCTGAAAGGAGAAGCAGCCAGAATACAGTACGACTGTGGATCTAAGTGAGCCAACAGCCTACAGGGCCAATGTTTGATTATGATTATATCAAACCGACACACAGCCAGACAGAGAGACAGAGGGAGAGAGAAAGAGGGAGTGAGAAAGAGGGAGTGAGAAAGAGATGAGAGTATTCTTACTAAGGCTGTTTGCGCTTTTGAGCATTCCCTGAACATGTACCATAAGATCAAACAAGATATCACTTTAAATCCCCAGGCCTCTGTTTTAATGGAAAATATCTTAAGATTCACATCTGTAGCTTCCTCTCAAAGGGTGAGTGTGCCGCACACGCGCGTGCGTGTGTGTGTGTGTGAGAGATTATGTAACAGGTTTGTAAGTATTTTTTTAGGGTGATGATAATGTAAGCTTATGAACTGCACCCTAAAGACAGATTGTTTGGATATGCATACAAAAAGAGAAACTCCATCTTTCATCTTTCAAGAATACAAAGAAAGAAACCACAGAAGAACATTTAGAATGTGTTGCCCCTAAACACACACACACACACACAAACACAAACGAACTCAAACAGAGCCTCTCAGAATAAAAGGATAAAAGCAGTGTGAGTGGCATGTGTGTGTGTGTTTATGTGTGTTTGTGTGTGTTTATGTGTGTTTGTGTGTTTGTGTGTGTGTGTGTGTGTGTGTGCCTTGGCGCTGTTAGCTCTACTGATTCATAGAGTTAGTTCCTTTGTGCCTTATTTAGAGTATATTGTTTGCTTGAGTTGGTTGCAGTCTGGTTCATGCTAGGGGAGTCTTGACCTGTCTTTCTCTCTGTCTCCACATGAGTAATTTGGCCGCGAGATGCCCCTATAACAGTACAATATTGAGCATTAAGAGACCATAAAGATATGCTAAATATGTGGATCAGTCTGATCAAATGAGACTGTGGCTCCTCTAGCCAGAACCAGAAACATGTTCCAAGATCTGCCAATTACTGCTGTCCCTGCAGGACACATTACCATTGGTTTGATGGCATCCAGTATCCTACTCAGAACTACCACATGACTAAATTTTCTGTCTCCCCCCCTCTCTCTCTCCCTCTCTCTCTCTCTCTCTCTCAAACACACACACAGAATAGCTGTCTGTACATGCGTACATACTATTTTCAGACACATATGCACACACCTCTCACTCTTTTCCCTCATATCAGAGAGAGAATAGAGAAAAAAAAAACTATGTAAAGTGACTGAAATTGAGTTGATTTGCTATGGAGGAGGTTTTAATGAATTAGCTTTAATTAAAGGCTTTTATCCAGAATTCAGAATATGCTCACAATCCCACTCTGCTCATGAAAAATGCAAAGATAGACAATCTCAAAGAGTTTCCCATGGGACTCTGAAATGCCTCATTATCTGTGACAAAAAGAAGTCAACCCAGTAAACACAATGAAGTCACGCGCTGCAGATCAGGCTATAAAACTATTGCTTTTCTCTAAGCGCGTGTTTGACATGTTTGCTAGAGCCGTCCCAAGATGAGATGACGCTTTTGGCTTTTGCTGCAGCTGCTGTTGTCCACTGCGGGTAAAACAAAACATTCATTACAATCATACTTCGTCCCTAAAACACACACACACACACACACACATGAATACACACGTGTGCATGTGCGTGCGCACACACACACACACACACACACACACACACACACACACACACACACACACACACACATACGCAAACACACCACATACACACAAATTCAGCATATAACTTTGAAAAAAAAAAGAGAGAGAGAATGTATAATTCCTTTTAATCTGTATGATTATTTATAAAAACCATTGTACAGGATATTAGCATGAAATGGGGCCATTTCCTCAATTGCTTTTATACCTTAGAGGTCTGCCAGCACAAAAGTCTACCAGTACACATATTTAATGACTAAAAACTTCATTAGAAGAATGAACAAATGCCTATATCATTCGAACAATTCCTGCCCTAAATGTAATGTATGTAATTTCCATGATCTCTGCTAATGAGCCATTCATTATAATGAGCTTACTGTGCACTGAGTTTTCACAGCACCAACATAACTTTTAGCAACTATTTTCAGTCCAAAACACACCACATGAAGACCTTACTTAATTATTTTGTCTACACATCGAGAGTATTTATTCATCCAGAAGACCTCTAGACAATCAGCGCGCTCATTTCAAGTGGTTTTTTTTTTTTCTTCCAATGTTCTGACATGTTTTTCTCAAGAAAAATATGCCAGTGTTCTGTTGGTTCTGTCCCCTGCTGTTTGGTGGACTTGTCTCAAAGAGGAAATCTCCTTAACAGCATCCTCCCGTGGGTTCTAGTGTATTTCATACACATGGCTTTCAGATTTGACAGTTGGAACACAGAGTAGGAAGTGATGCTGCTCTTTATTGGAGCCTTAGAGCCCAAACAACATGTAGAATAGTGTGACGGGGCAGGGGGGTGGGGGTGGGGGGGTTATGTAGTTACAGTTTCTTTTCACTCTAGAAAAGATCCCAAATATCTTAACGATGCCATTAAATGAGCCGTGCGTCTGATGATGCAGCGAATGTTTTCCATGTGTCAAAAACACCGATCATCAGTGAAAGAATGTTAAAGCAGTGTCCTCATGTAACATTTCAATGAGTGATGACTCTTTCACTGCAGTACTATCAAAAGTCATGAGCTTAATGAAGTAAGTGTCAAATCCAAGCCACTACACCCTGTATCAAGGCATTGTGGTGAATTGCAAATGATGAATTTAACAAAGAGAGAGAGAGAGAGAGAGAGAGAGAGAGAGAGAGAGAGAGATTATGTGACAGGTTTGTAACTCTTTTTCTTAGGGAGAGAGAGAGAAAGAGTGAAACGGATAAATCCCAAAACATAAGACAGATGCATCTACTCAGCCTGTTTGATGACTGACACGTGCCTTGGCCTAAAGTAGACGCAGACAAATTTATCATGACTGTTCTGCTATTACCAACCCAAGAGCAGATTACTGTTGGGTACTTTAACATATCTTGGTTAGACTATATGTGAGTCAACCTTGTCTGTCTGAGTAAGGTCATATTTAAATCAACCTCGTTTTTTTCTGCGTGGTGGTAGTATGGACAGCGATGCCAGATGCTTGCCATTGCTTCATCTACCCTGACCACTTTTCAGCCTGTTGCCTTCATTCTTGTCAAAACTCCCTTAGCATTAAAGTGGTGCATACGCAGATGGTTCATAGTGTTGAGATGACCTGAGGGAGAGAAGAAAGACTGATTATCATTCAATAATCCCAGCTGGAATTAACCTTTCTAGGAAGTGAATATTCTTTCATAAAGTAAGCATTAACGTCAATGCTATCAAGCACAGCTCTGCCTCCTGCCATTTGGTGAGGTTATTCTCTCATTCATCTTTGGGGGAAAGTAGTGATCATTAAAAAAAAGAAAACACAAAACAAAAAAAATTATCCCGAGGTAAACTCTAGGGCCACAGAAGAACATTTAGAACATGTTGTCTTTAAACACACACACACACACACACACACACACACACAAAACAAGTTTCAAATGCCTGCTCCACTGATATACAAGTGTCTATATTATCATAAAGTGGGCTGTAAATGCTATTTTCCAAACAGAACAAAAATCAAAACACGGCAAAACAAAACAGAAAAAAAAAATCTAAAAAACAAAACAACAACAACAACAACAACAAAAAACCCACTACCAATCAACTCAAAACACTTTTATCACCATTTAAACACACAAATAAAACTCATGTTTGGTTTATAATAATGTCTCCCTGAAAGCCAGAACGCTCATACATTTATTAATGAAATGAATTCCATGCTTCTAATTTGTGAGAATAATTCATGGTAAATGAATTATTGATGGAAAATAATTCAAAGGTAAATGACATGGCAATGTTTTGATATATTGAGCCAGGCACAGATGCTAGGAGAGTTAAAATAAAGTTTCTGCTTATGCTCAAGGTTTGTCTGGCAGCATTCTAGTGTAAGTAGAGATTTGGATTCATTTGAAGCCATTATTAGACGTCTCAGAATTGATCAAATACAAACAGAAATTACAATTCATAATTTTCATAAATAATTTGACAACTAACGCTACTGTACGTTAATACCCAGTAATAAGTCAGAGGGCAGTTGCACGGAAATCTCTTGAAAATATTAAGATGAATTATTAATGCAATGCAATTTGTCAAAACTTAATCCCATGCACTAAAACAAACAAGAAATTATTTGGGCTCCTTAGTGGGTCAAAGCAACAAAATCCCCTATGCCAGATGGCTTCAACTGTAGAGCACAGAGGGACTTTTCAACTTGGTTATGTTTTTACACATTTGATCCTGGTGTTTTTACATACTGACTCTGTGCTGTCATTATGGGAGAGAAGACTATTATTTTTGTGCTGTAAACCATGCAGGCAAAGTCCCCATGTGATTTTGTACCACTTTCTAAAACCAGCCTTCTCTGAAAGTGTGTGGAAAATAGCGATCAGTCAACTTCCTGCCTGAGTGGCGAAATTACATAGACCCACTGCACTTTGTACACAGTGAAAAATATGAAACTCAGGATGCAACTGACAAGCTTATGTAAATAATTCATCAACATTTTGATATCTCTAATGAAACATGAGAAAAATCAACTGGTTTTTAACATCATCTAGCTGCATTCTCTTAAAAAGAAATGTAAATGGAATGTTAGTGCTAATATGGGCAGTGGTTTAGAGTTTTTACGTAACGATCCTTGACAGGTCAAAGTAAATAAACAGACCTTTTAATCAAGTCTGAATTCTGAATTCTGCACATATGTAAGAGAGAGAGATAAAAAATCTCTCTCTCTTACATGTGTGTACAATATATATATATATATATATATATATATATACACACACACCGTTCTGGTTGCTTGCCTGGGTAATGAGGTTAAGACAGATATATTTTAATTACACTGGCATATGACTTTCTTGGTTTGATGGAACTTTACAAAAAAAGAAGCCCTTTCTGAAATCAAAAGACCTACGCATATTGTTTAGGTCTTACAGCAGTTTCTCTGTGGGGGCAACCAGGTAGACAAGTTCTGAGAGTTAAATGTGTGGGAACAGATTTATATCACATGACAATTTTAAAAGATGATGCTGATTTTAATCACAAAATTGATGGATACAATATATGTTTCCTAAGGAAATTATGAAGTCCTGAGTCATTCAATCCTGGCATCAGTTTGCAGTTCATGAGTTGAAAGCATGTTGGCTTTTAATCTGTTATCTTGATACGGGAATACAAACACTAATGACAAAAGGAGGCTCACTCAAATCATTAGCCAAGTCATAAAAGTAGTTGGCAGTCAGCAGCCTCACTTGGGTGGTCTTTATATAAAGGCTGACAGGAGGAGAGCAAGCCAAATCCTAGAAAACTACACTCAGCCATTGCATGTATCAGTCAAGCTGCTTCCTGACAGACATAGATTTAATATACCCTACCAAGGAATTACCTAGTATTAACAAGTATAAAATCTGTTCTTTCTTTCTTTTTTCTTTCTTTCCTTCTTCTTTTCCCCTTACTTATTTAATACATAAACGGCAGCGGTGGAAAAGATAAATAAATAAGTGGATGTTTATCTGGATGTAGCTTTAATAATATGTTTCTGTACTTTGTATATTATGTATGTGACTGACTGGTTGAAAGGTTTGTTTATTTGTTTGATGAACTGGCTGGTTTAAGCCACTCCAACTTAAGAAAAAGTGCTGTCAAATAAATGTGCTGGACAATAAAGTTTGTTTTTTGTTTAAGCTTATATCTGCAATAAACTCCCTTTTGATGCATGAGAGATTGGTGTTAATTGAGCAGAGCCTTATGGACTCTCATGTCCTCTCTTTTCAGGTCTAAAGGACTGCAGAGAATTTATTTTGTCTTATGCAAGTAGTTACTTGTGTGCACACTGACAACTTCACTTGCTTTTCCTATTTGCCCTGTCTCTTTGATCTCAAGCTGAAAATAGAGATGAATGCTTGCTAGTCATCTTATTTCAACACAACTTTACTCATTGCTTGCGGAATGATCAATCTAGCCAGTTTACTGATGGTAATGGAAATGGGTTAACAAATATCAGTTGTTTGCTTGAAAATCTTCAGTGCACCAAAAAAAAAAAAAAAGTAATCTCTAACTTTTAATAGTGTCATCTTCTGTGAGTAGTCACAGCTCAGACTTTCTTCCTCTTACCTCTTTAAAGGGTGTTTCTGACTGTCTGGTCTTTTCTTCTGCAGCCAAGTATGACCAAGAAAATTCAAAACAGAGAAAAGACTACAGTTTTGATATGCCCCAAAACCTAACATTAGGCATCCAGCGGTATCTCAGATAATGCTTACCTTAAAAGGGACAGTTTGTGTTGACAGTCTATCAGCACAGGAATTTCACTGAGTGAGAGAGAGAGAGACAGACAGACAGAGAGAGAGAGACAGAAAGAGAGAGACAGAGAGAGACAGAGAGAGAGAGAGAGAGAGAGAGAGAGAGAGAGAGTGCACAAAGTAATCCACCCGGTTGTCATTCTCCAGGGTTTGGTAGATAATTTGGGCACCCACACAACTAGATTGTTCAGCCTTGTATTTTCACTGTTTGTTCAAGAGAACAAACAATTTGTTCCATATTTATAACTTTTCCTTTTGAATGTTATTCCTTGTAGAAACAAACAGCGGTGGACTTGACTTACATGTCCACATGTCCACATGCGTGCTTATGGTTTTCATCACACATTCTACACAAGTAATGCATGCCATATTGTTCCAATGTAAACAGAATGATTCTCAACATGCATAAATGCAGCAAAGAATTTTCTTATGACATTGCCCTGTGTACAGCAGACAATAAGCCTCAGCACTGAGGGAACATTTACTGAGAAAAAGAAAAATATAAAGAAGAAATGAACGATAAATGAAATTCAGATAATGAAAACCTCTTAACTGAGCACACACTGATCAGAGACACTTTAACATGCTCCTCCTGAGACCCAAGAAACCCTCTACATTGAATATTAGACGTGAGACATGTTCATGGTAGTTTCATAAGCTTTTCTCCTGCTTTTGGTTCTGAGCAAGGAAAAAACAATTCATTTTGCATTTCATTGCCAGCTCACCTCTTACTCTTCAGAATATGAGAGGGGAAGATAAGGTCACTGATGTTTTTGTTTTGTAGAAGTTGTAGTATTGGTTATATTAAAATTTTCAAAAAATATTATATTTTCAAAACAAATTCAGTGAACAAAGAGTCATGGAAGAATAAATGTACTTAGACAAACCATCTGTCATGTATCTTCTATGCCATGTAATTCTCTGCAAAACTCTCTGTCTACACCTAACAGAAAAGTGGAGTTTAGAGCTTCAAGGCCATAGCACAGACTGTGGAAATTGTAATTTATTTTTCCTAATAGGAAATTTAGAGGCACACGGAAAAACTGGTGAAACCAAACAAAGCTAACAGATTAGATAAGCAATGAATTCTCAAAATAATAATGTCTGGATAATTTCTGTTCTTCAGCAGGATATATTTCACCACTGCAATGCCTCACACTTCCTCCTCTCTTTTCCTTTTCACTCCATTCCACTTTCTCTGCCTCCTCCTAAATTACAGAGCCAAACATTTAAAGAAGCCTATGGGACATCCTCCCTAAAGACTGCCTCATCAAACATTAGTATTTTAAACACAATTTATTCTTTATTTCACTATAGGCAATATGGTGAGTTGAGGTCTCCTCTCCCCTGCCTCATCCTCATTCATTAAGAAAGTTGCATTGCAACACGCTTCCTTTGCCCCGACCGACTGTTGAAATGTTAACCAGTTGTTAGCGAGAGAAGAACATTTCCTAAAATTTAGCAGGGACAACAAAGGGTTGGCTGAGCAAAGGGTTGAAATTCTCCAAATGGTGGGTACAGTGTTGACATGTGCAGACTCCAATCCTTCCATACCTTGTAATGTATGGACATATTAACCAGTAAAAAAAAGTCTATACATTGAACAAACTGTTGTGTTTTCCTCTGAGTGTTTCCAGAACACCTTGGCTAGAGAACTTCTCATTATATGTATTTCTTTATGCCTAAGCGTTCTGTTGAAACTCTTAACCTTTTTTCAATTAAAATAGCAATGTTGTTGTGTGACCTCCTTAGCCCGATTGATTGGGATCATCGATTGACCTTACCACTGAATCAAGGACGACACTATTGGAAGTTTCTCCACGGCTCTCATGCTTCCCCATCCAACAGAGAGCCGTGAAAACAATGGAAGGCCAAAGGTTGGTGTTGCCGCATTTCATTAAATCAGCTGTTGAAGAATGTGTCCTGTTTTTATTAGGCCAAGAGACATGTTTTATCCTGACTCTCAGTGATCTAGAATAGCATTGCTCCACCATTCAATACGTTTATACACAGATGGGGAGTGAACCTGCTGTTTTATGAGTCTGTGAACTAATTATCATAAGTGCATTATACTGCCTATTAAAACTCACCTGTCCTAATGTTTTGATTCATCATACTTAATTAAAATCTCACCCCAGGAGTGACTGCTCCCACTCATAGAGAAACAATGACTGGGTGTGAGGAACCAGAGAAGCTTAAGTGGCACTGCCAAATCACAGATATTCGTTCAGATGATCAGTGCAATTTTACCAGCTCAGCTCATAGACCTCTGCTCAGCCAACAAAAGAAGCTTTTCTCTGGATTAACTCAACTTCCTTCTGCCAACCAATCAGATCAGTTTCCCTAGACTGACAGTGACCTCAGCCCAGCCAATGATCGTTGTTTAGAATCTAGATTGTGATATGATAGCTGCTGATGAGCTAACGTGTACTTTTAGTGAGTGAAAGTGGTGTTTTCAGGACTAAAACCCTCATCATTTGGTAAACACAAGCTCCTTTACGCTTTTGATCTGGAGGACACTCAGGACATGAACAGCTGTGGCCGGCAAAATCATTCGTGTTCCTATTACAATCTGTCAGCACAAAGGCTGCAACTCCGCAACTCAGTCGCACAATCAATAATTCACAATGTGACATTTTCAAACACTATTGTCTTGGAGCAGTGATGTGACTTTTCGGTTGATGACAAGTAAGATGGTTCCAGAGAGGACATTTTGTTTACAAACAGCTATTACTGTGGCCAACTTAATAAAGACAAATGATCAGAATCTTTAAGAAGACAAAATGAAACTTTTGCTTCTTTTTTCAGAAGATTTCACAAAAGCACAGCCCAGGAGCTCTTGTGACCAAATATCCATTTGGTAAGCTTATTTTCCTATTAGTTTGCCTTTTCAGTATTGTTTTCTATGATAAAGCAAAACGAAACAGATTTCCTTTTATTTTGTAACAAAAACATACTCTTTAGTAACTTAATTGCTTTCTGTTCTCTCCAGTCAGTGCAGCTGACACCAAAGTCTGCACTAACACTTGGTTTGTTTGGATTCAGGCTTTTGTTTAATTAAGCGATTAATGTTACCGTAATATTTTTTCAACAAACTTAACATTTACTTAAAAAGTCTAAACCATAATAGCTCTAACAGTCATTCAAGTGTTCCTAGCACTAAAAGCAGGCATACTGTAGGCAGATGTACACCCACTAACACATATTTTATTTTGATCAAATCTGACATTTACATGGCTTGACTGTTCAGTACACTCTGTCCCAAATTCATCTTTGCAAATTCATTCTTTTTTTTTTTTTTTCAACTTTTCACAATAAACTTCAGAAACCTAGTGGAGTATCATCTCAAAAATGACCCTTATCATGAATAATATTGCGCATGATGCCAACAGGAGCTCATTCAGAGCAATTTATGATAGACATCAAAATCCTTTATGAGGCCTGTCAGCCCTGTGTTACACTCACAGTAAATCAAGCACACGGTGAGGAATCAGTGACCTATTTAGAATGAGAGTGACAGAGAAAGGGTTAAACAATAGGGCTCTGTGTTTATAGGTTGCACAGGAGGAATCTGCAAGATCTTTACTCGTCCAGAAAAGTGAAGCTCCAAAGTAGCCATGTTAAATCATCTTTATTTCTCTCCCTCTTTTTCCCTCTTCCCCTCTCTCTCTCTCTCTTACACCCACACACACACACACCCACACACATTTTCTCTCTTATCTACCACGGATGATTGGTAACGAGTTACTCAGATGTGGAACTAATTAAATTAACTTGTGAGTGATTAAGAAAAAAAAGAATTGAGTCATTCCCTTAAAGATTTAATTTTAAAACAGGACAAAACAAACAAACAAATAATAACTCAACAGATAAAGACCATGTTTATGGCAGATACAGCAGGCTTTTAAAACAATTAATTTGGCCCAGGGTAATTGGATGTCTTTTTAAATGTGATACAATGGTGCACAAAAGTATTTATCATGGCCTTGTTTTCAAGTGTTCCAAAGTGAACTAGAATCAGTATATGCCAGTTCGGTATATGACTTCTGTTTAATCATTAAGTATTAATCAGAATATTTCCAGCCTTATTTAGAATATATATATATATATATATATATATATATATATATAGCATAATGTAGAATACACCATTATGTATTTATGTATTATGTATGTCTTTATTTATTTACATTTAATCTAATTCAGAAAGACCACTTCCCTTTACTAAGTCCACACTTCACAGCCAGAGCCTGTGACAATCGGGTTTGGAGGACACTCAAAAGGCATAATGGGCTCTTGCTTCAGAATATACCATCGATCCCGTCTAGAGCAAGCAGACATAAAATTCCCAAGATTCAGGGTCTCACTGACCAGTCCCTGAAGGAAGTAAGTGTTCTGTCCATTCATAGATTTTTTTTTTTCATATTTCTTCTCTCCTTGGTTGCTGTTTCACAAATCACAAAAAAAAGGAAAGGCAAAAAAGGCATGTTGGCATGGTAACATGGTCTACTGATTGGTTCTGTTGGGTTTCTAGCCTTTCTTTAGTCCAACTGAAGCCATCATGTGTGATTTCTTTCTACTGGCTTTATTCTTTGTTGTTCTCTAGCCTGCACGTTTTATTTTTGTTATTGAGGGCATGTTGTGCAAAGTGAACCCCAAAAGAACAGACAATTTTACTGAACCAACACACACACACACACACACACACACACACACACACACACAGACACACACACACAGACACACACACACAATCATCACCACTGATAACTTAAAATAGAGCTAGGAGACAACTTTGGACAAGCTTGCAATAGTTCTTTAAACAGAATTTTATGGTATCTAGTAAAGGTGTAACGGTTCTGAAACCGAAACCGAAACCGAAACCGTTATACAAATGTCCACGGTCTCGTGTTGCAGTTCCAGAATACGGAACCGCGATCCCCTGTCCCCTCCACCCCCCAACCCCAACTCGCTGCCAACCGCAGGGCAAAGGCAAGTGGATAATGGGCAAAGGCAAGTGGATAAGACGAAGGCAGCGTGCCGGCATTGTAAAACTGAATTTGGGTATGTTGCTGGCAGTACGTCGAACATGATCTCATTTGAGAAGGCATCATTCAAATGTGAATATGGAATATGATTACTCATTTGAGACGGCATCATCCAAATGTGACTATAACTGGTACAAGGAAAAAGAAGAGAGGAGAGCAAAATGGAAATTATGGCCAGTTTGCCATTGTTTACAAGTTTGTGCAAGTAAATTCATATTAAATGAAAGGAAATTTCATGTTTTGCGTGTGCTTTTTCACTGTACTCAAACTGCACCGAACCGTGACTTCAAAACTGAGACTTTGGCGTATTGTTACACCCCTAGAATCTAGTGATTGCATTATACAGGTTTCTAAGTCACATTTGATTAAAAAAATAAAAAGAAGAAGTGATTTCTTCTTTTTATTTTCTAAATAAAACCGTCAATCAGCATGGCTCATTTTCAGACAGTCTTTCTGGACTACCCCATGGGTACAGACCTAGTACTAGTGAGATATTCTTTCAAAACTCAAGAGCAATTTTTTTTTTATGAAAATTAAATAATTAATGTCTCTTTGCTTTAGCTTTACTTTCTCTACCATAACAACCTAACATATGAAGATTTAATTAAGAGACCTTTAAAAGTTAATACCTTTGAGGTTTGTACATCCTCCTTCATGAAAATCAGAAGATAACATGGACATGAACTCCGTGTCTGTTGTTTGTTTTGGGTATATCTTGGATGAGTAATATAGAAACAATAGAAACTACTTTATTTCTACCTGATTACAACTTTCCCCCACATGATGGAGTGGAGTTTAGAGAGAGAGAGAAAAAATCTGAAAAAGTTGTTCAATTGGATTAATTTGGACTGCAATTTGCTGCAGTGAGCAAAACTGAATTTGCGTTTGATTCACTGTTACTTTCAAATGTCCAGAGTGTTACGGACAGCTCATAAATGTGAGTCCACCTCATTTCAGGTCTTTATGGGGGAAGGTGTGCATTGTATGGGGACTGGAGAAAGACATTTATGACTTAATTTCTGCCTTGGCCGCTGGGTGATTGAATTAGTCACAGTATAAAAGAAAACCTTGGCGAGACTCAGAACCAGGGAATACAGGTTCTCATGATGCAGAAAAAAAAAAAAAAAACACTGATCAAAAGGATAGAGGATTTGGTGTTGTAGAAACACACTGAGCCAGAGAATACAAGCTTTAACAGGGTAGAACAATGCCGGCGGTGTAAAAAAAAAAAAAAAAAAATACAAACAACAAGTCAACAAATACAAAAACCAAAACAAGTCACAGACTAGAGGCCTGCACCAACACAGCCGAGCCTGGGCTAAAATGCCAGCAGATAAGAGATAAATGCTAGCTTTGGATGTCGGCTTGTCAACTAAGCAATATCATACATCACAGACAAATGAAAGGGCACCCTTGGCATATCTTCTCACTCTCTCTTTCTCCTTCCCACCTCTGTGCCTCTCTTTCTCCTTCTTTCTCTGACTTTGTGATTTACTTGGCTGTGGCTGAAGAGCCATCACTGTCCATCTCTTTTAAGCTTGGGAATACTCTCCTAAGCTATTTGTAGTTGTGCATCTAAACAGAGAGAATGTGGGTGGGAGAGATAGAGAGAGAGAGAGAGAGAGAGAGAGAGAGAGAGAGAGAGAGAGAGAGAGACAGAGAGACAGAGAGGGGGTGAGGGGAAAGACAGACAGATAAAGAGTGGAAAGAAATCTGGAGGATACATTTAGGGTCAGAGATTTTGTTTGCTAATCTGTCTTTTGCACATTCTGTTTTCTTCTGCATTGTTTATTTCCTCATCTGGCAATGTCACCATGGGAAAATCTTTTTAAACTCCATATAAAGATATGTTTTTACTTGCAATAGAGCAGTGATATTATGTAAATGTCTGTGTTTTATATTCTGATTTACAGTGCAGAGAGTGGGTGTACAGCTTAAGACTATCATGGTTTTGAGCTCTATACTGTAGTACTGCATTGAACTTATGCAGTAGGACAGAAACTTGACATGTGTAATGTTGAGTGTTTATGTATTGATACATACATACATACATACATACATACACATACACACACACACATATAGACAGATAGGTATATTCTCTGTCTCTCTGTCTCTCTCTCTCTCCCTCTCTCTTTCCCCATATATATATATATATATATATATATATATATAGATAGATAGATAGATAGATATAGATATAGATATATAGATATAGATATAGATAGATAGATAGATAGATAGATAGATAGATATAGATATGTATTAGTTAAATATATCTTTACATTTCATTTAAGTGTATTTGTATATATAACACTATGGCACTGTGAGTAGGTGTGTAATGTTCCAGAGCCCTAGGCCTGCTGGGATTGTGTCCGCCCTCCTGCCTTGGTGCAGTACAGGGACACTGTCATCTCTCCTCCATAATCCTTGGCTGCAGGCAAGCCTGTGATTCAGCCTGAGCAGCTGCAAGGCACTCTGGGTAATACGTGACGGGCCTATGTTTGTTTGTTTGTTTGTGTGGGTGGCAGAGAACGAGGTGAAAATGGTGGAGGATGGCTTGTGAGTACCATCCGTCATTACACATCCTGTGAGCACCACACACTATTACAGTTAAACAGCTGATATGGTGAACTGTTTAGTCGTTGTTTTGGGATTGCAATCTGCCCATTCCAATCTGTTGTCACTTATATGTTCAATGTTTAGGCAATCATTATCCCATGCCACTTGTGCATGACATATTCAGAAACAACACTTCAGTCATGTTAACCTATCAGACAGTGAAACCTGATCCCTGCAACAGTTTAAAATTTCAGTGTTAATTGTTTCATGTTGAATAGGTGAAATATAAGTAACACAAGATTATCACACAATCTTGTGTTAATTCATGAATTTATCGTTCCTAACTCAGGACAAACCCCTCCCACTCCATGCCCCCCTGTACTATCTTTATGTGTGTGTGTGTGTGTGTGTGTGTGTGTGTGGGTGGGTGGGTGGTTGGGTGGGTGTCGTTGTGTATATGTGCATGTGTGTCTGTGTGTGTTTCTCTTCTATTCCAGGCTCTGCCCCTTGTTCCTGTATTACACCAAGTGATTGGCGCTTTTCTGAGAGCTGTAATCAAAGCTGACTGCTGATCACTACGCATTTTGCAGACATTTTATAAACAGAATCTCTCCTGTCAGGCCTGCTTTCCAGGCGCTGACGACAACCTTGATAAGTAGGTTGAACGGTGTGTAGGGCCTTGCACAGAGGATGAGGGGAACTGTGCTGTCCTGCCAACAGCAGATGTCAAATCTGTTCTATTTGTCCACTGCCGGGCTGTTATGTTTGTCCTCAACCCGTTATTTCCAGCACCGGTTTTCCCTCTGTCTGAGACACATAGCCTTTGACAGAACCAGCTTCACTCAGACCTTTAATTGGTAAGAAGTGGAGACTGTGCTCATGAATGTCTGCAGATTGCGTAATGCCTAACATCTGTTTTTCTTTTTTCTTCCTTTATTCAAGCACAAACAAAGAGCAAAGGGGATCTTGTAAGTTGCAAGATGTAGTGAGAACATCTGTTCGGAATGCATCGGAGTGCTCTCTTTCTCTTTCTCTTTTTTTTCTTACACTCATGTCTTTTGTGCTCCTCCTCTGCCACATCTTGCATGCAGAATGGATATTCTAGGAACACACACACACTCACACAAAGAAGTAATATCGCTCAGGTAGAAATTCATCTTTTGTCTCTTCTGCTTTGCATCCTAATTTTCTCACACTAAGATTTCAAAGATGGTCAGTAAAATTTTTCTCTTGCCAATCAGCCATCCATCCATCCATCCATCCATCCATCCATCCATCCATCCATCCATCCATTCATCCGTCTACTCGCGGATCCATCCTGTAAAAAAATAGATAGCTTCATGACTGTGATATTCTAATCACCTATCCTAGGCAACTGCTATAAGCCTTAAGTGAAATCCTTAAGTAAACATAGATGCCATCATGTTCCACTCATTAACTTAACTAAGATTGTACCAAAAAACAAAAACAAAACAAAACAAAAAACAACAACAAATAAACTGTCATGGGGAAATAAACATGTAGAAATGATCAGTCTGGATTCATCTGGAATGAAATTTCAGAGTAACATTACAACTATTGTGTAGTGTAGTACACATGAACTAAACATGTAATAATGTATTAATTACCGTATACACTATTTACAAACAATTAACACAGTGATACTGTTTTATTTTTCATAAAGAAAGTACAGTAAGCAAGGGATTCTTTTCCACTGACTACATGCCCATGATATGAACCCTGGTGACTCGTGACATGATCCCTTGGCCCTTATCAGACATCCTGCTCTTAGATTATCCCCTGGAAAGACTGCCAGAGCTTTATATTGAGAAATCAATCCTAAAAAGCGTGGAGAATGTGAATTCTCACCTGACTTCTTCTCTCCAAAGCAAAAAATCTTTTTTGGGTGCTCAAAGCCCTGAATAGATCTGTTTTTCTCCTTGGCTTGCAGATAATTGAATTGGATTTGTCGGATGAGCTGATACTGTTAGAGTGTCCATGGCTATCGATCCCCTCCACCGTGAGTAAGACCGCCGCAGACATCCCCTTTTTTTTCCCCGAGAGGAATTGATGGGCGCCTATCCCAGGGCTCAAGAGATTATCAGTTCTCATATCCAGATGGTATAAGACATCTATGCATGATTACACAGAATATATCTTATATATGTTGCTATGCATATGTTTAAAAGTTTTGGCTGCTGTTTGATAGCTATGACTTGTTATGGTCTTAAAATGCAGTTGAAAAATAACCTGTAGGAAAATGCAGTTGGTTTGCCTCCTAAAACTAAAATTTACTGTTGCTTTTGGGGAAATGATGGTCCCAAATATATGTTGGTATAAAAAGTTCAATGATAAGAAACAGGCTCTATTAGTTTATAGTTGAAAGCCTATTAAAGTATAGCTTGTATCAGTGAAATTACCTGCATTTACTTATATTTTCCTTTTGTAGACAAATTTGATGCATTTATCATCTATCAACAGGTCAAAACCCAGAGAATAACCTGTTGATCCACACCATGCTTAGCTCAGATCTTGATTTTGGTTGTCAGAGAAGCAAAAAACAAAGAGAGAGAGAGGAAAAAAAAAACTGGATTCTCATAGAAGCACAATGCATTGCACTGACCATTTTATTTAATGGCGTACTGTGGCCCTACACAAGGCACAGAGTACTCAGCCACTCTGATACTCTGTGTTTTTTGCGTTCTTGAGGACCTTGTGGTGCTGTTGTTGAGGAAGTGTGGTGAGAGGTTCAGTCCTTGTTGAGCAATGTACTGGAGTGATGAGAAAGTGGATATAGCAAATAATGTTAGCATATAATTATACATGATAACATCAGATTACTGGCTGTACTATCAATCATGATAAATTTGGCAAAAGAAAACTGTTCTCCACAATAAATGCCAAAACAATTCTAGTTAAAGCAAAGCTGTTTGGTAAAGGAGTTCACGTAGCTAGCGGTAACAATTCAGCTACTCAGTGGATGTCGTAATGCTAAAGAAGAAATGCTGCAAATGAAGGAATGAGAGCTAGACTATGTAATTATTTATTTTGTTTTTCATTGATTTCATCTATTTTATTCACAGTGGCTAATTATACCTTGCTAGCTCTCTTCACCTCTATCAAAATGTTTTAGCTCTATGGCTAATCAAGGAGCTGAGCAGAAATGGCCAAAAAGCAAACTTGCCTTGAAAGGCGGATGTTAGGACCCAGGGGATGAAGCAGTGGGTGGCATTCCTGTTTTCCTGATTTTGATATATCAGTGTCCCCAGTGATATAGAGACATTATGGAACTATAGCCCTAGCTTTGGACTGAGCTCCTCTTTTGGTGAAACAGGAGTTTGAGTAGCAAGATGATGTAATCTAATCTGTTTTAACGTGAAGAAGGAACGAAGGGGATAAAAAAAGAGAGAGAGGGAGAGAGAGAGAGAAAAGAAGAAGAAGGATGAAGGAACATGTAGTGAAAGTTTAGTGAGGGGAATTGGAAGAATTAGAAGAACAAAGCGAAGCAATTGTAAGAGGAGTGGAACAGGCAGAGAAGCTGGTAAAACAGGGCTGCTCGTGCACTGGAAGAAGGAAGTCTGAGAGGCAGTAGTCTGGACCGCTGCCCAAAAGGCTGCTAGGGACAGAGCTGGTTGCAGTAACCTCTGATATTACCCTCAATCCATCTCTGTAATGCTAAGTGCCAGAGCACAGGGCTGTGTGGACTATTTTTAAAAGTCTTTGATATTACTCATCAGGATGCTCATAACCTTCATCCCTCAGGTGTCAGGACACAGGCTTGAACAAAAAGATCATAGAACAGGTCACGTCTGTAAGCCAATATCATTTAAGTATTACAAGCCCATTAATGTGGAGAGGAAGACAAATGCCAAAGTCACTCCTCTTTGAAAGTCAGATACCCTTTTTGATATGAAAGAAAAGAGACACACATAGATCACATTATACATATGGACCCACACACACTTGTTTCAAAACACACGGAATGACTTGCCTGATGAGATTATACAATAGAATTTTCCAACCATGACAAAGAGAAAATAACTGGAATCATTTAAAGTGATTAGAGACTGCAGACACATGCAGTTTTATTCTCACGTGACATATTTTCAGATATATATTTTATCATTTAATAGATTAGTAGTGTTGACACTGGACCAGTATGACTACTGGTGAGGAACTGATATGGAAAAATGAATTATGTCATCCATCTCGTCAGGTGCAGAATGGCCACCAGTGGGACTGACTCTTGGTCTTTCTTTTTCTTTTTTTTTATAATCAGGCTTAGTATGCCTTCTCACATGTCCACTCAAGTCCCTCATTAGATCGCCACTAATCTCACTTTCACGCTCTGCCTAAACCCAATGACCCCGACCAGAGAGGTAATTAAGGATGACGAGGTGAGATTATCAATTGTTACCCAAAGGCGCTCTTGAGAAACAACAAGTGATGTTCTAAAAGTAATGGCCTCTCATATTTCCCCTGTCTTTTTACTACGTGCAAAAACTCTCAGAATCCCTCAGCAGTTTAGTAAATGGTTGAAATCCCGAAAAGCTTTCATGCTTGTGACGGCAAACATTTGCCATCCAAATGTATCTTCACCAGACTGGCAGTGCCCAACAGTTGCGATTCATTGATTTCTTGTGACGCGTAAATTCAGGTTGACATTTATGTGTTAATATTACCTTATAAACATTCTGACAGGTAATCCTTGATTAATTAAGGCAGAGAACCTACGTCTCTCCACTTACAAATTGCATATTACCTTTGATGTGTAGTACATGGGTTTACTGAGGAGCCCTGGGAGATAGTTAAACCAAACTTTAATTACATGAAAGGTCGGTGGTGGGTAGCTACTACTACTACTATACACACACACACACACACACACATACACACACACACACATGCAATGTGAGCAATGTAGGAACAAAGGCCACAGAAATGACACTAGATGCGTATGAAATCACAGATGGTATACTCAGATTTACTCCACTAGAAGAACTTGTATTTATCATGACCAATGAGAATAAAAACTGCAAATCAGGAGGTGAAGAGGTGATAAAAGACAAACTGACAGACTCCTTTGTTCTCGTTCTCTTTCAATATGGCTATTGTACCCGCCTTGTGATAAATATCAGGTCAATGCTTTTGTATTAGAATCTAATGATATAATTTTAACCTCCAAAATTCATTTTAACCGGCAAGTCAGATGTACTTGAGATAGTTAAAGATTTAAGAAGATGGATGGATTTTTTTGGAGACAAATCCAGAGGAGGATGGATGAAGAGTCATGTTAGGCAACTGGATTCCTTACTATCTTGATTATTCAAAAAAAGGCATACATCCCCATAACAAAATTGAAAAGAAAACAACATCCAAGTTGACTTTCCCAGAAATAGTCCAGCTACAATAACACTATGCAACCAGAACTATCCTCAAGGAGGGAAAATGACATTCTGCACATACTTCTGTAGCATTGCATAACATACACTGTAATACATTTCTGTTAAAATACAGCCAATTTCTAACAGTAATGTACCAATTTTTCCAAAATCCGGTAAACTATTGTGAAGTCTGATGCTTTTTTGAAGCCAAAAAAAAAAATTGACCACTAACAGCAGGCTACTGTAAAATTTGACGGTACAATGCAGTACTTTCTTTTTTGCTGTAGAAGAGCAGCGAGCCACATGCAACAATCGACTTTCAATCATCATTCACCCTCCTTTCTTGAAAAACCAAAAAGGTCAGTAACGTGATGCTGAGAAATTAAAATTACATTTGTGCATCTGGTTACCCAATTTGCAAGATATAATTTATGCTAAATTTAATATAAATTAAAATATTAATAATAAAATATAATTGAACTAAAATGAGGCTGAACTTTCACAGTGCATCCGATTCGCAGTGTGTGCTGACAGATGTGTTCTGAGCAGAGTTCTGGGAGTAAGTTGTGTTTGAAATGTTTGATTTTATGGGGTAAATTTATGAAATTTATTTTAATGTAGCTAAGTAGTTTGGTCATGCTACACCATTATTACCGAAGCTACCGTCCAGCTACTGAAGAAGTTAAACTTCCAATTACTTAAGATACACTATTTGCAAATGCACTCTTGTGCACCGCCAGATGCTTGCTAATAGTGGTGTGCAGTTCTTTTTGAATGACTCTTTTTAGTGAGTTGTTCGTACTGGTTAACCAGCACGACTAAGTTGTTCTTTTTACTTTTTTTCTTTTTTTTTTCAGTTTTTTTTTTTTTTTCTAATTCAGCTGGTCCCCGTGAACTGTGTACAACTGGTCGGAAACATTTGGCATCACTACGCAGTGCGCATAGCAATGTGCTAATAACAATCAGCAAAGAGCAAGAAAGCGTGGACTAATGCGCCCAAAGCTTACAGTAATGTCCGACTCATAAGAAAATAGACTAATTATGTTACTAAACAGACAAGTGTTTACATTAACCTCAGTGAAATAATTATTTCTAATCTTTGTGTTACAAATAAAAGGATCTGAATTTAGTTAAACCGCTGTAGTGTCTTGACCATCAGCCTTCTGCACCTCTGTAGCCAGGAAGCTCACGTTCGAAAACCTGAGTTGGAAAGCACGAGTTTGAACTCGGACAGCTCGAGTTTGATAACCTGAGTTCAAAAGCTCGAGTTTGAACTCGGACGGCTCGAGTTCGAAATCGGACAGCTCGAGTTCGAAAGCACAAGTTCGAGAGCTCGAGTTCGACGGCTCATGCAGTAGACAAGTCTACCCGAACTCGAGTGGCTCAGCTTGAGTTTGATGGTTCATGCAGCAGAGCAGATGCTTCTACCCGAAGACACCCGAAGACTCAACTCAACCACAGCTGCCACTATTTTACTGTAATTTTACAGGAAAACTTGTCACAGTGTAGTTTAGACTGACTGCCTTTTTAATCTGTAATGTTAAATGTCCTTTTTGCAGTCTGTTTGTGGTTCAGAATGCTGACAGGTTTTTAATCATTATTTTGATTAGGCTGGACATTCCTAATGTGCATACACTAAAACCTCATCTCATAACTCTCTTATTTCAAACCTCCAAACTTTCTAAATGATATTAAATCATTAACATTATTATTTTTAGTCAAAGGCAGTAATATTTTGATCCAGTAGTTATCATTAATATTTGTATTTTTAATCACTGATTATAGATATTAGGAATTAATGAGACTTATTACTGATTTATACCAGTAGGTGAGTCATTATCCCTGCAGTAAAAAAAATGCCGAGGGAAAGGAGGACAAGAAATAGTGATGAGAGACTGATGAGGCTTGGGGCTTGTTCCAGAGAGGAACAGCAGCAGTCAGAGGAGAGGTATGGGCATTGAAACTTGCATTGCTCTTGCCCATGGTCAGCATCCATAGGTGCCCAGTCTGAGATGTGAACCAGCAACCCTCCAGTTCCTCCAGTACAGGAGCTCCATAGTCCACTCACCAGTGCCCTCACCCATCTTCTTCTGCTTTATGACCTCTTAATGTGTTCTGCAGAAAAGCATCATGTCCACAAACCTGACTTTGCTTTCAGCTGTTTAGCTTGAAATGAAATTCTGCTCGGGTTTCTTCAAATCACGCAAGAGATAGGCAGTGGTGAATCTACAGTGTCCACAGCTTGGATGATGTCCAGTAGTATGCAGGGATAGAGGACAGAATGCATTGCTGCTTACTGAGGTATCCCTCATAAAGTTCTCTGACCTTCACACAACGCTGAAAGAGGAGAGACCCATCTCCTTAATCTAACATTGATCTCACAGAGCAGAGATTCAAACAGGATGTGCCGTGAAACTTTATTAATCATGGGGGAAATCAGAGCATGGTGCATATCTGTTTAAAAAGCCTTTCAAAACCAGGGCTGCTTGTAAAAAAGTTAACTGCCTCGCTTGTGTCTCGGCACTAGTGGAGTGAATCCATCAAAGCGCCCTAAACAACGTGGAGGACAAACGTGTGAAGGAGTCTGTATATGCCTGCAAAGTGTCAGCTTGTAGGAAGGTGATATATGGAGTCAAGGATCTTTCTCTTTTTTCCCCTGGGAAAGAAGTGATAGTGTGGCTGATCATGCATGGACCGAAGATACAAGTGTGCTTAGATGAGCAGACTGAAATTTAGATATATACACAGGTTACACAATAAGACACACATGCGCACATGCATATTCTCTCTCACGCTATCTCTCTCTCTCTCTGTCTCTCTCTCTCTCTGTATGTGTATCTGTGTGTTGTGTGTGTGTTTGTGTGCATATTAGAAAGAGAGGGAGGGAGGGGGAGAGAGAGAGAGAAAGAGAGAGACAGAGAGACAGAGAGAAAGAGAAAGAGGACATTCACATAATTGACTGTGTGAGGTGACTGTATCTATAGTTGTGCAGGTTTGAATGCATTGGTAGAAATTAACTGGTGCTATTAACTGAAAAAGGCATATAAACCTTTTTAGACAGTGAAGAGCTAAAAACTGCAGCGTGCGCTTTTGAACTAAACCTTTTGAACATTACCTGTCGATTACAGCTCTCAGCATGCAACATACAATATTCAATACAATATTCATTAATAAATTCAATAATAACTCCACACACTCTCTCTCTCTCTCTCTCTCTCTCTCCCTCACTCGATTTAACAAGTAGTTGTTCTGGATCTTCCCTAAACCAGGCTCTGCATTGTATGTGAATGGGATTATCATTCTTTGTGAGAGATTTACAAGTAAAAAAAGGCCCACAAAGATAATGTTGATTTTCCAAGACTCACACCATCTGAATCAACTAGAATAACTTTTGTCTTGGCTTAACACCTTTTATCAGCAGGTCACTCCTGATTCTAAGACCACATGATCACTATCAATGGGCCGCCTTTTCTCTCATCTCTGCCCAATATTTGCATTCTCAATATAGGTTTAAAAGATCAAGGCTCTAGAATGGGATTTCGGCAATTGATTCCTGCTGGCGTCATTACTGAAGGCTTGTTGCAGAGAGCGGAGCGTGGACGAGGATTTAGTCAGTACGTCACAGTACCCAAGTGATTTAGCCTGACAGAGCAGCATGAATTTCTCTGTCTCCTGGCAATGTGAGCGGATAACGACCCAGCATTTCAGCTGTGAAATGGCCCTGAATGCCTTTCAGTGGTACCACTGATTCGATCTGTTTAAAGATCTCCCTGAGCTCTCTTGCCTCCAAATCAAAGGCCTACAGACTGGACCTCTGAGGGAGCAAAAAAGAAAAGAGAGAGAGAGAGCGAGAGAGAGAGAGAGAGAGAGAGAGAGAGAGAGAGAGAGAGAGAGAGAGAGAGAGATGAAACAAAGGCTCTAGATAAAAAATGAAAATGTAAATGCAACAGTCAGATGACGTGAAAATGTCACACCTCACCTCTGTTCAGTACGGTGGCATTAGATGCAAACTTATGATTACACAAAACAAAATATGTGGTTGTTACTTTCTTGCATTTTGTACTACCTGCACATGGTACCTTCTAGTTTTATTCTTATTGGACGTATATATATCTTTTTCCTTATCTATTTTTATCTAATATATTCTAATCTCTTCTACTTTGCACAGTCTAAGGATTTGGACCATGTTTACATCTCACTAAAGCTGTATACTGTACATTACTGTGTATGTGACAGATACATTTCTTGAATTGAATTGAACTGAATTGAAATTGAATACACACACAAAAAATGTTACATTTGCTCCTTCACATTTTACTGTTCTTTGATTATTTATTGTTCTCTCAGTCACCCTAGTTTATACAAAATGCAGGAGATGTGTGTTCATGTTGTTAAATTTTGAATTTTCGCATGAATGCTGAATGCCACTTAGACAGGCATCTAGTTGAAATAGTGTTAACTTAGAGGAGTAAGCAGCCTGAAATGTCTTTGTGAGAAAACTTAGAATTGAAAACATCCTTCAGTTTTGTAGCATATTTTCTTTGGCAAACTTTTTCATTATGTGTAAATGTCACTGATATATACTGGACTAATAAATGATATCTAACTTCACTGGCATTGGATTCTCTTGAGGGCCAAACCGTTTCAAGAACACAAGAGCTCTTAATTCGCTGTATAAAGTGAGACGGCAGCTCAAAAGCACTTAAACACAGTGGTTGATACCCCTTCTCCATTGTACAGACGTTTAAATCCCTCTAGCTTTGAAATCTTCATTGATGTTTTACAGGCTGTGATGTCCTATGAATCTGTTGACCTGTAAGTAAGATGCTGGTGTTTAGTTCATGTCACTCATCAGCTCTCAAGCTGGGGCTGATGACAATCTGTGATAGCACAGACTGGGCCTTGTCAGATTGACTCTCTGTTCCTGTCAGTGTTCTGGTCTTATAGGCCTTGCCCTTCCCCTCTTCCATCAGGATGGGCTTTACCCTCTCCCCCACTGCCATCATTTTCATTAAATCTCGTGTGGATAACCTCATATGACCCAATTCATTCTGGGTTTCCGGATGGTACCACAGATTCAGCCATTCCTCCTTAAACTGACAACACATAGGAACTAGAGATGGTACATTGCTCTTGAGCGTCATTGCCTGAACTGTTCTTTGTTCGTTCTTTTGCTCTGATGATATGACGTGTGATTTCTTTCTTTCTTTCTTTCTTTCTTTCTTTCTTTCTTTCTTTTCTTTTATTAGCATTGTATTACCCAAATATATACATACATACACACACACACACACACACACACACACACACACACATATATATGTGTGTGTGTGTGTGTGTGTGTGTGTGTGTGTGTGTATATATATATATATATATATATATATATATATATATATATATGTGCTTATGGGCGTGTTACGAGAGAACACAAATATATATTTCTCATTTCTTCTCAAGCTGTGCCTGTGATGTGGCCAATCGTCCACCCCCCCCCCCACCCCCCACCCTCTCTCTCTCTCTCTCTCTCTCTTTTAAAGGTTTTAGGGGGATGTTTGTTATTAGTAGTCATTACTTACCACAAATGTCATGCTGAGAGAAGCATGCTTTATTTCCATCAGGGTCAAGGCATGCGAATTGCTAATAGTTTGCTACACATTCTGAGGATACTTTTAGGCGGTTTATGCAGGAGCATCTCAGCGTGTTAGGAAGCACACAGGTAATTTCTCTTCATAAGTATTCTGTATGGTGCTGCTCACGTCCTGAGGCACCTCGGCATTAGAACTGCTTCAAGGGAAGCTGGAGTGGTGAACCTGTGCGTTTGTGATTCCTGTACACCTGCTGCACACACACACCCAACCCCCCACCCCTCCTTTCATCTCTGTGGCAGACTAGCACTGCATTTCTTTAGGATGCAAATAACAAGGTGAGTCCCAGGAGTGTAAGGGGGCTTTGTAACCCAAGTCGGGTTTTAGAGGACATGGATCTGACGAAGAACAGTGCTGAGGGGTTCCCTCCCTCCCGGCTAGCTCGATAAAGTAATCCTGCCTGGTTATATCTCCCTTTCAGATTCTACACCGCTTTGATTTTCTGTCCCCATCCATCCCTCTATCACTGATTCAACTTATCTGGCCGGCTTGCCGTACTTGCCTATTGGATATGAATTCAGATTTTTAGCAGGGGGAAAGATTGAAAATGCGTTTGCCTCTTCACAGCTAAGTGCTGTGAGGTCAGAGGGGGCCGCTCGTAGTGAGCCTGAAAGTGTACTCGAAAGAATGGTGGCAATGTTAATAATGTATTACCTGATTTCAGCTCTCTGTTTAAGACACTTGCATAAGGTCACTGATGTCATAGCATCTCTTCAGTACGTTTGCATTCTATACCACGTGTCCAATTATACGCTCAGCATGGAGCGTATCAGTGGAACTAACATTCGTAGAGAACTATGTTAGCTTTCAACTGTCATCCTTGAACAACTCAAGCTGAGCACTGTTGAACAAATTTGGTTTGGAAAGTGCACCTGCGATATAGCAACAGTATTTTCATAAGAAGTTTCATAAGAATTTTTTTTTGCCCAGTAAATTTGTCATATATGACCCATTTGGGCCATTCACAACCATTAAGAAAGGTAAGAGCAGCTACCATGCATACAATGTTGTACATGAACACTGCTAAAAGAGCACGGCCATTGAACATGTTCATTTTTTCGGCGAACGATGAACGGAAATGTATCCGTTTGCAACTGAGGAACATGAACTCGAGCGTCGTTCGGGTTCGCGCGAGATTTTGAATCCTCGGGTGCTGTAAAACACAGTGCATGCCCACGTGGTGCACTGTGAGCTACATTGGCTAGCTGAACCAGTTTTTTGCAAAACGGCCAGTTCATATGATTATTTGAAGGAGTTTTATGAACTAGTCAGTACAGATTTTGATGGAAAAAATCTCACGTTTTTATGCAAATTTTTATGTGCCCGCCGGGTCTAAAAAACAAGTGCGAACGTCAGCCACATTGTTATCAAATTTTTAGGTTCCTGCAAGGTGGGAAGCATATGTGTAATTAGTTGTTGCTTTTGTTTGGAGGTTATTACTATTATGTCTGGTTTTTGGTAGGTGAGTACTGAGTACACTGATGTACATATGCATGCACATGAGAAAACAAATTAATTTACTTTGTGTTTTGAACTTTTTACTTTATTTGCTTTTGCACTTATAAATGTACAAGTGTACGCAACCAGTGGGAAGTGGCAGTGATTGGGGGCTGAGGATGGATGGGTAGGCTGAGGTTCTACTGAAAAGGATAAGCTCAGAATAGCTCATGAAAACAAAATAAAACAACAAACAAACCAATAAACAAACAACAACAACAAAAACAAACGGAAGAAACGAACTGGGACTGTGAACTTGTTCATAATTCAAAATTGTGAGCTGTAAATGTGAACTTTGAACTTTGACGTGTGAATTTTAATCTGTGTAAACTTAATTTTGCGCTAGCTCTTGCAAAGTGTGAACTTGCACAACACTGCATGTATATACGCCATAAAACCTATATGCTTAAAATCCTGCATTGTATACTAAACTCCTAACACTGTAGGCGACACACTTTTGTAAACCCAAAGATGTGAGATTGGACCCAAACAGGCCGCCTCATCTAAGGCAGACTGCTAGCTCACCAGTGTTAACCTCAAATATAGACTTCTAAATACACTACTGACAAAATATAAGCAACCAAAACAGACATTTACATTCAAGCTGTCTGCAGGACACTGCTGTAAACTCACAGATAGGAGACCAGGACAACAGTTTGTTCACCCTCTCTCTCTCATTTTATGTGATACGTTTACACTGAGAGACAAGGGCTAAAACAGGATTCCCACCAAGGAACGACAGTGTTACTCATGAAAACATTACAACGTGAAAGAGTATTCAGATGTATTATACACTCTGGGTAAGTCTGTGGTTAAGTTCTGCATCATGCATAGGCTTATTTTGACTTTTTAAAAGCCTGCTTCAAATCCAAATGAATGGTGTAATTACTCTGTATTTCCTGCCATTCTGCTGTCAGACTTTATGGTGACACATTCTGAGTAGGAGTTGAAGAGTCTCTGGCAGGATCTTTAAATGGTGGTATGTACGAGGAAAGAAAAACTAAATGCATCCTTGGGACCGTCATTGAATACAAGCTCTAGTTTGTTATTAGAGGCTGAATTACAGAGTGAAATGTCATTTCATACCTTTATGAATTCATTTCACTTTGAATTCTTCTTTCTTTTGTTATAACTTAGCATCCATTAGTCAGTTGTCCTTATTGTCTGATGAAAGGGAAATATGAGAAAGTGTAGCTGTAAAGTCTTGTACTTTGTATTTTACCAAGATGTTCGTCTACTATCTTAAATCTCTCTCTCTCTCTCTCTCTCTCTCTCTCTCTCCCTCTCTCTCTCTGCCTCTCTCTCTCTCTCTCTCTCTCTCTCTTTCTCTCTCACGCACACACACACCACAAAACTGTTGAAGTCATATTAAGGTGTTACTTTCAATATCCAAAGATAAGCCTTTACGAGGCCAACCAAACTCACTCCAACTTCTTGAAAAAAAAAGGGGGAGAATGCGTGCTGTGTGTAGAGTAAGTTGTGCTCTACAGAGAAAGCCCTTTGTGAGTAGGATAAGCCTTGTTGTCTGCATGGAATCAATCCTTTTGCATATGAGGTAGCTGCCAGCGTTTATTACACATAATCAGGATGATCAGTTCCTATTAGATGATCTCAATCCATCTGGCAAATCTGTCATTACTCATCTCGCCATTGTTACTCTCTGACAGGATGTTATCTGCCTTCTTAATTGCAGCAGGTTTAGTGAAGAAGGTCAGCTCAGCCATGGTGACAAATTACATACAGTATCCATCCACACAGGCCAAGACACTCTGAAAACCTAACAAACTTTTAAAGCTCTGTTCTAAGACCTAAACAGCCCACTGTGGCTCTGATTGAGTTCAGATTGTAGAGCAATAAGGCATTGATTGGATAAATGTGATGTTATTGGCCATAGGCACGAGTGTATCAGAGTTGGCGACATCTAGCTATGCCATATCTCACCGCTGCCTCCATTTTCTCTGGGCTCCTGAATAATGGATGACACAGAGACGGATTGTGTTGTTTAACACTGCAGTAATTTTCTTGCCTGGCCCGAGAACGCGGTTTCCGTCCCTACTCCCGTTTAACGATAATGTAGTTGAGATCACTTAAAAAAAAAAAAAAAAAAGCTTATGTGATTCTCTATCTTTATGAATATTTCTAGAATTGATTAGAATGAAGAGATACACTGTGGCAATCATTCAAGCAGATGTATCACTGCAGTAACAAACAAACAAAAAAAGCCCTTTTCCATTACATAAAATGTGGTGGTAATATAATTTATAGACACTGCAACGATGTAAGCGAAATTATTATTATTTATTTTTTGGTTGCCATTTGCTTGAACAATGGAAGTTTTAGTAAGCATGTTGTTGGAATAGAAACTGCCATAATGGTATTTTAAATAAAGTGTCACACCCAAAGGATGTCACAATACACAAAAGAATATTTGGAGGTTCTGGTCATTAGAAACTGCCATAAAACTAAACTTTGCTGCTACTTCTTGTTTGGGTATTTTAAATTGTTTTCTCATGCATAACATTATATATTCCAGAATGTACCTGATTACTGTACTTGATTAAAAAACATGAGGCCTAATATTAAGTGTTGTGTGGAGGCCTCTGACCTCATTTCAATCAAGTTTCAAACATTTTCCTTTAAAAGGGATTGACATGGGTCACAGTGGTTTATTAAACATGCTTTTACCGGGGCAATAATGGAGGATGACGTGAGTACTTTTTTCTCTCTTTCTATTTCTGTCACTCAACAACTGCTCTTAAATTTCAACAAACTCTCAGGCAACTGCACAGTAACATTAAACACACTGATTGTATTTCATTAAACTTAGCCATAATGGTGAATTAACGGTCTCACCAAACTATTTCATTTTCACAATAAGGAAGATATTTGTTTGTTTGTTTGTTTGTTTGTTTAATTGGTTGGTTGAGAGGTTGGGTTGTTGGTTGGTTGCTTGAGAGGTTACTTAGTTGTTTCCATGGTAGGGGGTACTATGCCATCCAATGTTTGCATTAACTTAACTTTGTTACATTTTGGAGCACATATAAATCGAGCTTTACTTTCTATTTCAGTCCCATAGCCAGCATTCATAACCAGCATTAAGCAAACCCAATGTGTGACCCAGGAGGAAAATTTCAGAAGCTGAAGTACGGCTCAGAAGCTCAGCAAGTCTTAGACTCAGCCTCTACATGACGTGAGGAGATTAGAGGATAAAGTCACTCAGGTATTTGTTTAGCAGATCTATTAAGATTGTAGGCAAGTCACGTGGCACCGTGAAGCAAAGCATCAGAATGGAATGAATGTGTTCCTGAAATTCAGAGAGCAGGTTTGCACAGATATTCAGGATAAGGGAAGACACACTCATTTACGGAAACACTAACAAGAGACTTTTAATTGTCCCCTTTCCTCTCCAGCAGAAGATTTAGAGATGCCTGTTCCAGACAGCACTCAGTGTGACTAACATACTCTTTGATACATGCAGGAAGATCAATGCTATAGTGATGCATTCTAGCACCTAGTCTGCCCTGAGGCTGAATGGACAGATTGCTATTGCTCCATTATTTAGCCAGATCAATGGGTGTGCAGTGGGATGGGAGAGGGCTAGTGTGAGGGAGATTGTGTGTGGTCAGTAAGCATTTCCACTGGGGGAGAGAGTGGGTGTTAATCTGAGTGAGAATGGACAGAAAGACAGATTTCTGTTTGTAACTGCAACTGTTGCAATTGCAGAAAGAAAACAACAACAACAACAACAAACAAACAAATAAAAAAATAGACAGGAATGAGAAGAAATAGATTTGGTGAAATGTCATCCCATCAGGATTTTTAATTTGAAATTCCAACATTTCATGCTATTGTTATTTAATGAAAAAACATTCCTGAGCTCACAAATACACACATAGACCCACACACTCTGAAGCACACACGCACACGCACACGCACACACACACACACACACACACACACACACGCACACACGCACACGCACATGCACACGCACACACACACACACGTCTCATCACATATTTATACACATTTTTTTCATGCCACAGCAGTGATTTCGCTCAAACTGCACTTATCATTCTAGTGTTTTACATCAGATGTGAATCTCAAGAGAGGGAAAAACATCATATATTTATGATCTCATCCTAGGTGAAGTGAGAGTGCAGGAACCATAACAAGTAGATTAACATGAGCAGACATTGTCAATATTTCCTGTAGTAGACAGAGAGTGGGACACTATCAATCCATTGCTAATGCAGCCTCAGAACCAAAGCTGTGTAATAGGTTTAGATGAATGTGATATAAAAAATAAGCCATAATTCTCAAGGTATGCTGCAATACCAATCCAGGGAAAGATGAAAGATCAAAAGCGCTCATATGAATAATAAAGTTTTGCAGCTGATCATCATTTTCACATTTAATAGCAAATCAATAGCAGTAATGAGGTTCTCTAGCTGTGTATTAGTATAATTCTCTTTCCCCTGAAATGACTGTGGAAAAGCTGGACTCCATTAGTTTGATTGGTGAGGTACCAGAGATCAACAAACACATATTCCTCACTGCAAAGAATAATCGGCCCTCATAATTCATCAGGGTAAGTATAAACTTTGTGTGTGTGGGCGCGTGTCAATGGATGGGGATGAGCAGAGACAGAGAGTAGTTTGTATGTGTGTGTGTGTGTATGTGTGTGTGTATGTGTGTGTGTGTGTGCGTGTGTGTTTGTGTGTGTGCTGTCTGTGCATATTCAAAAAGAGATATATAGATTAGGGGAAGTTATTTGGGTATCATAATGGACTGTAAATGATCACTAATTGTCTGATCTCATCACTGGTGACATTTAAAAGCAGAGGTGGATAGTAACATGATACGTTTACTCTCTTACATGTACTCAAGTAACTTTTTCCAAGTTGTACTCATAAGAGTAATTTTAATGCACAATACATTTTGCTCTTACTCGAGTACATTTATGATTTAAAAAAATGTACTTATACTCTGTCACATTAGACTGCACACCTCTTGCTACTTTTATTTAATTTATTAAATGAATTTTATGGGCCACAAGGTCGTGCAGTGTGTAGTGCTGTCACCTCACAGCAAGAAGGTTCCGGCTTTGATTCCAGGCTGGGTGGCCAGGGTCCTTTCTGTGTGGAGTTTGCATGTTCTCCCTGTGTGTGCGTGGATTTCCTCCGGGAGCTCCATTTTCCTCCCACGGTCCAAAGACATGCAGGTCAGGCGAATTGGAGACACTAAATTGCCCCTAGGTGTGAGTGTGTGTGTGTGAATGTGTTTGGCTGTGTGTCTGCTCTGCGATGGACCGGTGACCTCTTCAAGGTGTTTCCCCGCCTTTCACCCAGTGAGCGCTGAGATTCACCCAGTGAGCTCCAGCACCCTGTGACCCTAATCAGGATAAGCGGCTTTGAAAATGAATGAATGAAAAAAAAAATGATCCGCACGCACACAGCTTCTATGACGTCGACTGCTTCGAAAACGCGTTTATATGACTATGTTTGGCTCACTGTTTTAAACCACACCCCTCCGCTGGTACACAGTATTAACGCACATTGTTAACACAGTGGGATTATCGGCTACATAGAGAGCATGGGGATAGCGTGCATCAGCAAACTGAGCTTCATGTAACAGAGAACAGTGTTGCTACACCGCTCGTTTCAACAAAGGAGAGGAGATTTTGGAAATTTCGGACATGGCTCCACACTTTCAGTAAGCTCTCCACATGCATCCCCTGGTCTCTTTCTCTTGTAATGGAGTAGTAGCAACATTCTCTGTTTCATATTCTAACGTCCCCAAATAAACAGCAGAGAGGCCTTCCTACTGTTTGCTTTATATTATGAAATAAACTGAAAAAATGTTGTTAGCCATAACCCAGCCCTTGGTAATGGAGCATGGGGGCTCAGAATTCTAAGCTACAACCCTGCACACATACATACCTTTTTTTAAAAAATGTAAAGTTGCAGAGAAAATTACCGAAAGACAAGGTGTTGCCAACTTTAGATGAGTTTGTAATGAATGTCCATCGCACATCTGATATTTCATTAGTGCATCTTTAAATGTTTATTTTGGGCCTAACCTATATTCTGATACATTTTAATGTAATACATTACAGATGTCATATCATCATATGAAGTTACTCACTAGAGTAGTCATTCATGAGATTCTTTTTTACTCATACTCAAGTTGTTATTTTGATGAGTGCTTTTACTTCTACTTGAGTCATTATTATTGTAAAGTAACAATATTTTTACTTGAGAGCAGTTTTTGCTTATGCTATCCACCTCTGTTTAAAAGCTATGCAGATGCTCTGTGCATTAATGTACTAAGTGAGAGACATTAACAGATGTTCAATGTTTAAAATTATTGCTCTACTACTACTACTACTACTACACCTTCTAGTACTAGCACTACTGCTACTACAACTGCTACCACTACCATCATTTCCACTGCTTTCAATGCTGCCAGTATTAAAACTCCAACTGCTACCACACCTTAATATCACTACTATTACTACTACTACTACTACTACTACTACTACTACTAATACTAAAGAAAAGAAGAAGAGGAGGAAGAGGAAGAAGAAAAGGAGGAGGAAAAAAGTATCTTCTGCGAATTACAGGACCACCCTCTTATAAATGACAAGGGTAGTGTTCCTCTGACTGCTATCTAGTGCCAATAAAGCAAAATACATTTGAAGGCCCTTCAGCAAGAAACCATTTTCATCCTGTCAAAATAGTGACTGCATTCATTTATCTCACTCTCAACTGTTGTCCATTCAGAAAAACCTAGCCTCGCCAAAGGAAAGACAAAAGACCTTTTTTTTTTTTCTTTCAAAGCCTTTTATGTAACAGTGCCAGACTATACGGAGGTTTAGCTGTCTCGTGTGTTTTCTTTATATGAGACATGTGGAGATATGCATCTTTAAGAGCTAATTCTCTCTAAGTTACCCTCCTGAGTAATTTCCTTGGCAGGACCTGTTGTTATCGACGGCTACTTAGTCAATCCACTTAAAAATGCATCTGCAATTAGCTGTTTTTTAATTGGTTCTGTTCCTCCATTGATTCTTTGTCCTTCAGTACTTCTTTAATTGAATGAAGTAACCTTATGAATATAAATAAATAAATAAATAAATAATCATAATGTTTTCTTGTGCCCAGGCCAAAGAAATATAATAACAGATTTTCATCCCATGTTTTTTTTTTTTTTTTTTTTATTGTGACGATGATTTAAAGTGACAGAAACGTTCTGGTGGGAGTAGAATCATTACAGATTGAAATGCTTCGCTTGTTTGATATTTGAAGAAGGTCTTTCTGAGAATGAGAATGACTTGTTCAATAAGCCTATTAAAAGCATGTGATGTAATTGATTTTTTTTTGGAAAGCGATCACCCTTGTCCATTTACCTTCTGTAACATTTGGATGAGAAAGGAGTCAATGGTACAGAAGGATGTCTATTTCCTCCCCCCGGCATGAGATGAAAATACTTCTTCGTGATCAATATTTCATGGAATCAGTTATGTTTAATGGATCTATTGATTAACTCTACGTGTATCCACACGCAAGTATCGTCCAGCGACAGAATTTAGACATGCAGACATCTGATGCCTACTTGATCACCGATGGTGAAGTGAGCCTCTTTGGCCTTGGACTATCTGTGCCGTCTTGTCTCCAAGCTGGTCCTACATTTTTCTTGGTCTTAGGCCACCGTTTCAGCTTACTCGGTGATAATTACCAATATCAAGCATATAAGTGTTCAAAGTGAAACCCATTCCTTTGATGGGTTTATCAAAGAGATTTGAGTGCACCTGAAAACCTTTCAAAGGAAAAACTGACAAAGGCCTTGGACAAACAGACGGCTGTTCACGGGTAAGTCACAGGTTTCACGCAGATTTATACGAACAGAGTGGAGAGTACTGGGCAAATCCTCAACACAGAGAAACCCACAGCTGTTCAGTTCGGTTCCTTTTTATGACCTCACCGACACAGTTGTCACCTTGGCAACCTGGATTTATCGTACAAAAGCGGACAAAGGCAACAGAGGAAATTAGCAGCAGAGTAATATCCCCTACCATGCTGATAACAACAGCCAGACTGTGTTTTTACAGTTGCTCCTAAGACCCTCAAGGGACAAATATAGAGACCACATTCACTAAAGAGAGAATGAAGGGGGAAGGTAAGAGACAGACAGAGAAATTGAGACAGAGAGAGAGAGAGAGAGAGAGAGAGAGAGAGAGAGGAGTGGGGGAGATAGAGAAGCAGAAATAAAGAAAGAAAGAAAGAAAAAAAGAGGATTGAGCACCAAACAAAATTCTACACTGAATGATAGTTCCTTTCTAACTATATTCACTATTGTTTCATATTTCTGAGCTGTTAAATGTCTCCCCCTCCTCCCCCTGTTTACCTTACACTGTGTGGAAAAGGAGAAAGTGCTTTTCCACTGCCTGGCACTACCTATTATTGTAAGTACATTACAATTACACTGGATCAATGTTTGATTTCCATTAATATAGCCATGTCTATCATCGATCCCTTCACTGACATACAGTAAGCACCAGCATTATTGATTTAAACCACAAAGAGGGAGGTGGGTAGCTCTTTGGATAAGCGCAAATTAAATGAAAAAGTTTGATAGTTTCTAGGAGTATGGCTTGTTCCTCCAAATGTGGAAGTCTCGTATTCCTTTAATTAGTTAAGAGGGGTCAGAGACATCAATTCCACAGGGGGGGAAAGGCATGAGGGAACAAGACTTCCTCCCCATCTCTCCAAGCCCTATATTTATAGTGAAAATACAGTATAGAAAGTGTTTGTGTGTGTGTGTATATTTGCCTACGGGAGTCACACAAGTTCCTAAAGCGTATTTTTGTCGGTCAAAGCCTGACTAACACATAAGACATCTGGAATAGCGGGTGCCTCAATTCAAGCAGTCTCTTCATCAAATCACTTATGGTGCTACGCACCGCCACATAAAAACCAACCATGCGGTCCCCTGGCATTGGAGATAAAGGACATATAGACACTGCAATTGAAATCTACACTCTTTCACCGCTTCCCACCCTACTCCAGTGCCACACACTTAAACACATACATCAGTATTCATGTAGATCTTAGTAGAGCATTATTGTTTGTAAAACATGCTATGTAAGGAACAGTTTTCAAAAATGCACATATGTGACGGCTGTGTGTGAGGCCCGCGCATACAGGCCACTACACCAGTATAGTTTCCACCTCATTCATCACATTACACATAAATATGCAATGTATAACAACACAAACCATTTGTCTTCCACATCCATTTATTTACTTTCAGTTGCCATGTTAAGGGCACAAACTTTGCTATTAAAGGATTCTGTAATTAACTTTATTTATTGGTACCTGCCTGAGTCATCTTTCCAGGTTGGTCCGCCAAGAAAAGCCGTATGTGTGGGAACACAGGCAATTTATCGGGTTCCTAGGGGGAAGGTGGAGGAAATTACCATCCTTAATTGCCTGAGGGGACCAAACACCAGCCTGTGTTTCTTAATTGTTCTTAAAATGTGTTTGCTTTGTTTTGTTTAATAAGACTCGTTGTTAAATAATTCTATGTAAATCTCAGTTGTTATATTTTTTTGACTATAACCTTATATATTTATATATTAGTTATGTTCTATTGATGGACTGGCGACCTGTCCAGGGTGTTTCCCCGCCTTTCGCCCTATGAGCGCTGGGATAGGCTCCAGCACCCCCCGCGACCCTAATCAGGATAAGCGGCTTAGATAATGAGTGAGAGAGAGAGTGAGTTATGTTCTATTGTTTGTCACCCCCTCTGTTTGTTGTTTGGTGCTGGCCACCAAACTACATGTATGTGTGTGGGTGCTCACTGTCTTATGTCCCTGTATTTGGTCACTGTGCTTTGTTGCTGTATCTGTGGCCCTGTATGTTGCTCAAGTGCCAGTGTACCAGAGCACTGGACATTTATTTTTGCTAAGAGGGGTAAAGTTGTTTCTGCTGTTTTTAGACCTCTGTACCAACAGAGGCCAGAGCAGACTTTGCTTTTCATTACTTGTATAGAATTGTTTTGTTTTTCATTTTGTTTTGTTTCACTTTTGGTCTTTCAAAGTTTATTGGATTTTCTTTTTTTCCCCAATTAATTGACACTTGCTTCAGTAAACACCAAAATTCTGCACTGCCACTCCAGTCTATGCCCTTCTCTTGACCCATCCTTTATAAACTTGAACTATTTATACAATGTAAAATTTCACTTTTCATTTTCTTTTAGATTTTATAAATACAAATGAAAACTCAGTTTATGTTCTATATTTAATATGCATCACTTGACATTTAACTTGTATTCAGATAACAGATTGAAAGTGATACATTATAGACTAATGACACTGCTTCCAATGCTGTGACATACAGACAATACACAGCTTAGCCCATAGCAAACGTTTCCTTGATATTTTATTTATTTTTTTATACAAAAGTCATAATCTCCTTGTGCAGAAAAGCATTTTATACATGCATGCACGCTTGAAATCATAAATACCTGAATCTGTGATTAAACCCTTAAATGTAACGCTACTGAGTGTGAGTAAGTAATCATCAAGCCAGAGTCCAGAGTTTACTCAGTATAACTCCCTGCAAGTGCAATTAGCACATCTGTTTGACTGGCGTTATAGTCTGCTCTCTAACTATTGATCGGTTTGAACAGATTACAGTTTGTTTTACTTTCCACTGGGCTCAAAAGCCATTACAGAGATCAGCTCATTTTCTCTGAGCCCTTTTCGAATATACGGTTAGCTCTGCTCCAAAAGCTCTGCTGGAACCTAGACAGCACATATCCTAAATTAAGAGCCATTGTCACACCATAATGCACCCTGAAGCGACCCAAGGCAAAGAGAAACACACACACACACACACACACATACACACACACATACACAAAATGTATATCTACTTGTTTGTGTATCTGTGTAATGGACTGCTACCTCACGGATCTACCCCTTTTGCTGTTGTTGTGTATTTCAGCATTATCACCTTAGTGATAAATTTCCTTTCTCTTTTTCTTTCTCTTTCTCTTCATTTTCCTCCCAAACCCTCTGTATCCATGATGGCTGTGTGGATGCCCAGCAGAGCGTTTCAAAGGCACAATCTCGCAGATGAACAACGGGAGCAAGTCAAGCAGAACATTAGATAAAAGACAAATAAAAGGAGAAAAAAAAAATCCGCCCAGTGCCAAATCTAGTTTACCACAGCGCAGAAACTTCTCTGTATCTTCACGTATACATCAAACTCAAGCAACGATGAGAAACATCATTGATTCTCCATCGTGATGAAATAGGGTCATGATTGTTTTGAATTGGGGTCCAGTGAAGACAGATAAACGCGCACCAGCCTCCCAAATAAGAGCGCTTCTGTGCCAAAGCTGCGGCCCTAATAAAGCAGCCCAGAAAAATAATCCACATCTCTCATCTCCTGGAGGCAGAAGACTATTACAGACCTGACACTAATGAGTAGCACATTCATGTGATGAGCAACAGCATTGCCAACTTCATTATCTTACCAGAGTGGTTGTGTGGAGTGGAGCTCAGGAGTCACCAGACTGAGCTACCTGTCATGGCAACTTTTAATTACACTGACAAATGATAAACAGTACTGGGTGATGCCTTTGGTTTGGCTGGGTGCTTACGTTTTGCATCCAGTTCAGACTAGCAGCGGAGGAATGGGATATTAATTAATTAATCAATTAATTTTTATCTGCTGTCTCATAAAGATCATCTGGACCGAGAACATGTCGTATTTATGTCTCATTAACCAATGTGACTTGGTCTGAAATATAAGTAATGGGATGAGCGATCTGTTTTCCATTGTGACAAAATGAATCACTTTTATTCTTTTGCCATGAGATATCAAAAGGCTCAAACGGTGTGTCTAATTCCTGCTTGGTTATTTTCTGATGTGTTCTGTAGGACTTGAAGGACTTGTTGTTGCGATTTTGCCATTTGTTAAAATTTCAAATTCAAATTCACTGAATGATTTTCCTCCAAAAAACACACAGCTTTCTGACCAGAGGTGCACCAAAAATGGCATTGCTTGCCGTATGTTTATCGACCATTTCTCCAGGAGCAAGGACAGTGGAGAAAAGATGAGCACCATCACACGAGGACATCTTGAATACAATCTGTTTTACTCGCCAAGTTTCGACTGCTTTCAAATTCTTGTTTTCTTCTATGTGAAAAAGGTTGAATCAGTCAACAATGCCTTAACCCTGCATTTGGATGAATGAGCATGATTTCAGCTATTAAGAACACCTCTCCTTTCACATGTACTAATAATGTATTAAGGGTATCAAGGACTGATTGCACAGAAACACTATGAATATTTATAGAGCATTAGTTTAAGCCCAGTCTGTGACTTCATTAAAAAAAAAAAAAAAAAAAGTTTGCTTTTTAGGCTTTGACAGCACTCAAAATGATTTTTCTTTCAGAGACAAAGTGGAGTGCTGTTGCAAGCAAGTCTTATATATGACCTTGTCTGACGGCAGGTTCTGTCATCGCTGGACAAACATTGTGGAGGTAATACTGTTATCCAACATTGTGTTCATTTCCTGTACAATTAATTAGCCCTTCTGGCTATTTGCAAAGACTCATTTTTTAATTGACTCAGTGGTTATGTGACAGTAATGAGCAACATTCATTTTTATCACTGACAAATGAAGAACCTCTGGTGCGTCAGAAATTGTTTCACGTCAGACACATTAAAAACTCAGAGCGGTAACAATGGAACACCATGCTCTATTTGTCTATCATGAAATGCTTGGTTAGATGAAAGGTAACTTTCCAGGCATGATTCAAGGAATAAAATAAATAAATAAATAAAGATGGAAACGAAAGCCAAATGTCCTCTTGATTTAATCTTTAATGGAAAGATGGCCTGGAGGTTTGCACAGCTGTGTTTTGCTCTGTAAGGATTAGAGACAGTGCTTCTTCTGACCACAGCTGCCCCTGCAGATATGCACGTAGCTGCTTAGAGAGAACAAAGCACAGAGAAAACAACCAATGTCGACATGTGACGTGATACAAGCATACTATGTCTGGACATAAGCTACACGAATGCAGCTCACTGACAGAAACTAGTCCTGACGAGAATGGGATAAATAGCACTGATCGTGGCCTGAGTCTGAGGCTCGCTGGCCTCCGTTTCCCGCTCTCATCACATCTTTCAACTCTTTGACCCAAAGACAATGTGGAAGAGCTCAAAAAAAAAAGAGAGAGAAAAAAAAACACACACACTCACTGCAAAATAGCTGCCCACACCTTTCTTCAGGGAAAAAAAAAAAAAAGGAGAGCGATACCTGCCACTTCTCAGGTATGACGACATTGTCATTCTGACCCCATACCCCTTCCCCCCCCCATACCCTCCAACACACACACACACACACACACACACACACACACACACACACACACACACACACACTCACACACACACACAAAAAATCAAATAACATCCAGGCTGTAGTGAGAGGTGTGTATGAGTGTTGAAGGTGATGGAAAGAGAGAAATGAGGAAGGGGAGGAGGTCTAAAGCAGAGGGTGTCAGTCTGTGAAACACCAGCTGCCTCTCAAACAATCCTGTTGATTTGTGGAGCATGGCCGGCCTGCAGGAGCCAGCAGTGGCACTGTGACTGTCTCCCACAGTGTGCAGGATGCTCTTATTAGTCAGATTCATCAGAGGGAGGACACACGGCCCCATGTTTGTTTTCCTGTTCAGATCGCAGCTGGAGCTATTTAATGCCGGAATTCTTTACATAGTACAAATGCCGTTGATATGCAGTTAATTTGCCAGCCTTGCTCCCCTTCAATGGCCTCACTTCAAAAAAGGAGAGAGGTCTGGGCCACCAAAAAAAAAAAAAAAAAAAATCAAGGTACCGATTTTCCCCCCAGAGTTTCCTGAACGGGAGCCACAATCACACAGGCAGGTGTTTCATCAGGTACCTGCCGAGAGGAGGGAGGGAGTTCTCCACCGGTCCATTGTGTGTGTCCGGCACACATACGAGACAAACTCTGCAAGATGAAAAAAAAAAAAAAGAAAAAGACAATCTATCAATGTGTTACATATTTTATATGCTACGTTTTACATTTAAAGCGTACACACACATACACGCACATGCGCGCACGTCCGAGCTCACACACACACACACACACACACACACACACACACACACACTCTCTATATCTCTATGCCCTCACAGTTATTGCAACTCAAACCAGTCTGCCATTAGCTTACTGGTGACAGGCTAGTGTGGCGTTTGGGTCTTATAAAAATTTCTTGCACTGCCATCTTATTACTTAATCATAGAAGAAAAAAAAAAGAGACAACAACACCCTGACGTTCATTGTTTTCAGTTTGGGGAAAGTAGATGGTATACTGAGGTATGTGGTCATAGAGACACTCAAAACCACATATCCCTCAAATCACAAATCCCACATATTCATATAGGATGAACTCATATATCCCATATAGTCATGCAGTACAGTATATATTGTACTATGCACGCATGTTTGACTCTTTCCCCAAGAATAAAAGCATTGAATTTGACCTTGCAAATGTGTGAATTATGCAGGTTATAATGTGATCGAACATGTGCCTTTTTTAAACCACGTTTCAAAACTCATGAATGTGAGTTATTACAGTCGGTGACATACCCATGGTTTGTCAGAACCCAAAGGGACTGCCGTGGACAAGAACGCTCACTCCTTTATTTGGCACACATTGACTCTGTTATTTTTTTGTCATTGTCGTGGTTAATGAAACATCTGATTGGTAAATGAAAGTTGAAATTTCAGCCTTTCCCCTTTGGCAACAACACCCAGTATTAATTTAATGCTAGCTGACTTCTAATTACCCTAATGGTCTATACTGGAGCCTTCATGAATGTATTATTCAGTCTCAATGTATTTTTTAACGTGTTCTAACATGAAAGATCACCGCTGGTGAGGAGGGGGAATGTCATTACTAGCCTTGGCAGACACATCAGCCAGATTTCATGAGAGAAAATTTGCGTGAGCATGTGTATGTACATGTGTGTGTGTGTGTGTGTGTGTGTGTATGGTGGGAGGTTAAAACGTTCTCGTTTGAGTACAGAATACACCAGTGTCACAGGCTCAGTTTGTCTAACCCAATCTATCACAATGATACAACATGCTGTGAATCAGTCCTGAATTTTAACCTCTCTGCCCTCCTGAGAGTCATAAACACAGCAGACTCTTACGATCTGTCACACAGATGCTGCCGGCCCTTTCTTTCTCCTTGTGAAAGTAAGAATACGCAAATGACAGCAGAAGATGGTGGAGGTAATGACTGAAAATGAGACCCACTGTAGTTTACACTGACTCTCAGATTTAAGGAAATGATGTTGCATTTCAACATTAAGAGTGTTGTATTGTCACCGGGTGACCCTACGGAGCATGCTATGACAGCCCTTCTCCCGTACTTGTATAATTTTTTTATTGTCTCTTTGTCTCTAGTACTCATTTTATCAGAGTAATATGATTCAAAAGTCAAAGTGTGATGGAAACTAGAGGATTCACATGTTAATATTTACACCAATATTTTGATCCCTTATTATGAAGTCTTCAACTTTCCTTAATAGATTTCTCCGCAGTGCACGCTGTGAGTCTAATTGGAAGAGCTAGCCAGTCAGAGTCAAATTTAATTTAAAAAGTTTCAAAACTTTGAGCCAAAGCGAATTCATTTGAATCGTGAGAAAATGAACCTGTAGCCAAAGATTACAAATTTTGTATTATTGGCACACAAGAGACAAAGCATCTCTGGCAAAGTAAAAAAGTAATGAACATGGTGGGACTAGCATGTCCATTCATCAGTCAAGTGATGGCGACATTAAATAATGTGAGATAAGGCAGCACTGAGTAACCAACAAATGAAGTATCATTTATGCCCCTAGGTCCTGTCTCCCTCTCTCTCCACATCTCTCTCTCTCTCTCTCTCTCCCCACCTCTCTTCCTCTCTCTCTCTCTCTATCAAGTTTGAGTACACACACACACACACACTTTTTATTCAAGATTTCTACAAAGCCTCTCATCTTTGAGAGATTTTCCCCAAACAAAATGACCCAAATCTATCAGGCGCTCATTTCGTACCCTCAAAACCCCATTTCCACTCCACACTCTCTTTGCTCTCAGTGCACTGTGTCCTTTTTGTCAGCTTGCTCTTACGTTTTCTCACAGTGACTGACAAAAGTCTTCAGCGCAGTCTACACCGAAACTCTGTGTGCTCAGACTCAATTTGTATTTAAATGGATTAATGCCAACATGCACTTTTCTGGATTACAAATGTCATAGAGCCTTTGTGAGAGGGTAAGTCATTGTGAACACACACGCAGCACAGCCACCGATTAGCACAAGTAAACACAGGCTGTCTGACTTCGGTCTATGAGACTCAGAATATTTGACGAAAAAAACCCAAAAAAACACATTCCATCAAATAAACTATCTATTAAATTCTAAACAACAAACTGTACCATGCAGCGTTTTATTCTTTTTTTTTTTTAATTATTCCTATATCATACATTATATTTTTTTGGCTGAGTGCTGGTGTATAACAGTGAATGTATTGAATACTCCAGCTCACCTCATTCTGGGCTCAGTACCTGGCATATGACACAGATATTCATGGCAACCCAGGTGAATGTGAGGAGAGCTATTCTTGTAGCATTGAGTCAGAGAGGTATTTGAATACATTAATATGAATGCAGTAAATTCTCCTCTGTTTGAGATAAACTCAGTCTGACATTTGCTGAGTTCACTGTACTCTCTGTAAATATGTCTGTCTAGATGTGGTAGGAGGTGAACTCATTGACTGGGGACACAGACTGATCTCATAATGAGTCCACTTATCACCAAGTGCACAGATAGGAACTGCTGACTGAACAAAACATGGCAGAAGCAGAACTCTTAACAAAACTTTTTTCATTGGTCTGAAAACTCACTTAACAAATGCGGCGACTCACAGGGAACAGAAAAAAAATAACAAACATCTAAACATATTGTAGTCAGTCGCAAGCTGGATACCTTCCTCTGACAACCTATTGCGCAAAACTTTAATTCAATGTGTCTATGCAGACCAAAAAAAAAAAAGTGTAGTGATGCCAAACGATTGTGTCGCATGCCTTTAGGTGTAAAACGAGAAGCACTGGATAAAGGACAGTATTTCATATTTATGTGATTTCAAATAAGCTGTGCTATGACGGTTTATAATCTCCCGAAACTGTTTCGAAAGAAATGATGACTGCAAATGAGCCGTCAGCAAGCCCACGACATCCTATTCCGCGCAGAAATTTAGAGGTCTGTGTATGAAATGTTCCCTTCCTGCTTGAAGATATCTATAAACTTCTTTGACACTGAAACCCCCCCCACCCCTCCGACATCACTCCAAGGTCGGGGCAGAGACGACCTCAGATCACTGTCACGAGTGAGCTGTGATTCCAGGTGTTGGAGCCGGTCCCGACGGAAAGGCCACGTCAGATAGATTTGGGTATATTCCACAGATATGTGTGGAGGTAGGAGCAAGTCGGCAGGTGTGCAGGCAGATGGATGGTGAGGTCAGTTCCCATGTCTGCCCTGATTAACAGGAAACCATTTCTCTTAACTTCTTGTGCTGAAGCTGCAGTTTACTAAGTAGCACAGTCTGTTCTGTCTACACGAAGTGGCCTAGCCAAAGAATACCTGTCTCTTTGTAAAAACAAAACACTTGCTTCTACTTTTCCTCCACTGGAACTAACAGTAAATGGACCAGCTGCATGTAAAACCTACTTTGCATTCTGGAGTGTACCCTGTACCTTCTAAGTGTGTGTGTGTGTGTGTGTGTTTGTGTTTGTGTGTGCGTTATTTAAAAAGCGATTACAGCATTTGTGTTCAGGTACCAGTTTACAGGAAATGGCTTTCATGTCTGATGCTGCAGCAGTGTCAGACATTACAGAACTGAGTAAATATAAATGCTGGGCATATCGTTCCAATTCCTTCGCATTTTTGTCAAATATCTTTCCGTTTCTGTCCATTTGGACATCATTTATACTCACAATTTTTATGTGGTGAAGGAAGCACTGAGAAGATATGTGCAATATCTATAAAAATGGATACTGAAGTGTCATCAAAGTAATATTAACAAAGTGAAAGTACCATGCTGTGAAGAAATTACATTTGGGGAAAAAGACCTGTGCCAATGTTTCGTGCATAACAAGGTTCATACATTTATTTGAATAGCAGTGCATACCACAGTGTCAGGGGATTTCTGTAATCATTTATTCGGTGATTATAATTTCCCTGCACATTCATTTCTCAGACGTGTGAAAAATGGTGTTCACTTCACACCTTCGGAATGTGATGGGCCATCGTTTAGTGGCGCCCGTGATTAAAATGTGTTCTATCACCTCTGAGTATTTCCCACTGGTTTCAATATTTTCACTTGTGTCAAGGTGTGTAGTGAAAAGAGGCAGTCCCAGCTGCAGTGCTCACTGGCATAAGATCAGCAGAAAATCCATCAGTTTTGAGCAGGGTAAAATCAATCGGGCTGTCACGCTGTGGTGTCGTCAGACCCTGCACAGTCCCACTTTAGCTATGCCTCAGACGTGCCTCAGCCCCATACAGACATGTATCAGCCTCGCCTAAGCAGTGCATAGAGCAAATGAAACCTGTAGTGGCCTTACCTCAACCCTGCCCTAGCGATGCATAGATCAAGCCTCAAATATCCTAACCTCAACTCTGTCGCAACACATAGACCAAACCTCCAATAGCCTCACCTCAACTCTGCCTCAGCAATGCATAGACCAAACCTCAAATATCCTCCCCTCAACTCTGCCTCAGCAATGCATAGACCAAACCTCCAATAGCCACACCTCAACTCTGCCTCAGCAATGCACAGACCAAACCTCAAATAGCCTTACCTCAACTCTGCCTCAGCAATGCACAGACCAAACCTCAAATAGCCTTACCTCAACCTTGCCTTGGAAATGCATAGACCAAACCTCAAAAGTTCCTCTGTTTTGCCTCAACAAATTTCAGGGCAAATCTTTGTCTGAAGGTCTGTAAACCATAGCTCTGAATTCCTCTCATGGATAAAAGGATGGAGAGATGGGAGGGGCGCTGCACATTTGTTTGTAAATATATGAAAATATTCTGTTGAAGTTAAGATTTCCATATATAAGTGGTGCTTTTAAGTGAAAAAAATGTAGAATGGTTTGAATTTAATGTCTGAGAAAGATAGTAACAGTTCATTGCTGTCTCACACTTAAAAATTTGTGTTTTGTAATCATTCTGCAAGGTGTGCTTTGGACATTGTTGATATGAAACTAAACAAGTCATGGTTCCTTAAGCTTCCTATATTTCATTTGTTTTAACCAAGATTGACAGAAATTTAATCTAAACAGCCACCCTTTCTGTCTAATATGAAATCAAATCACCTGCACCTCACTAAACTTTCAGCTCCAGTATGTGGTCTTGTTGAATTTCGCTACAGTTTATTAGCAAAAGATAGGCATTCTCATGCTTTAATCAACAGCAACAGCTTCATAAATGGTTCTCTAAAGCTGTGTCTTTGGCACCTGTCCAGATTTCATGCTTCTTTTTTACTGCGATCTCACACCCTACCTCTGAGGACTTGTTTTAGCTAAATGTCCTCTTGTGTAATTAAGGAAAAGAGAAACACCACACTCACAAATCTCCCACAGCCATTAACTCTCATTTTAATAGAGCATTACCATACCAATAGAGAGTTAAAGTACATTACTGCATGTGTAAGCTCATTATCTAAGTTACCAAAATAACAACGGGTAAAACTGAATACCTTCATTATATGATAAAGCATATTGCAAAAATAAAATATCCTTTCACTCATATTTAATTTTTCTCCTCACATTTATTGAATTGCCGATTCTTAATATAAACACCGGACAGAGTCCAGAGTCATGCACATATAGCCAACGTGACTTAAGTGATTTCCTGTGTGGAGAAACTTTATTTGACAGAATGACTACAAATCATGGACTGATATTCATTGCTGCCTTTTGCTGTGAAAATCTTTCTCCTTAAAATCCATATCATATTTCATTGAATTTTAACAAATATATTCCATGCTATATTTTATGGCACTGTAGGTAATGTGTACTAAATGTGAAGTCTTTTCACAAATGGATCACAATTATTTTTAAGTAACTGGTATAGAACTTATCAAATTGACAATATGTGTATGTTTATATCTGTAATGCATTGTCTGTAAACTGACCTATGAGAACATTTTCAGACTCTCAGTTTGTAAATGCATCAAGATTGTCAGTACTGTAACTACTGAATGTGTTTACATTGCAAAACATCCCAGATACTTCAAAATCTGAAAAGAATTCAGAGGCACAAACTCAAATTGTACTAAAGCAGATGACAAGGTTTTTGAAAGATTATATTCGTTTAAATACAGAGGATCATGAAAGAGATTTCCTAAACTTCATCATTTAGTTCTGATACATTATTCATTATCTACTTAGGTTTCTATTTCAAAAAAATACAATGATAAAAAATAAAATGCTCACCGAGGGACTAAATTCTATATTTGATGTATTTATTTATTCAAATTGACTTACATGTACGGTACGGTGATGTACATGATCGCATAGCTGACTATCTCTATATAACAAGGTGTTGCATTCTGAACTTTAAATTCTGTTCTTCATATTGATCCTTGTTCAACGTACATTAAGATTTAGTCATAGCCAGACATCTTGTGATTTATATAAACACAAACAAATGCGTGTTCATAACTGTTATGAATTCTAGACCCATTCAAAGCGATGTTTTTTCTTTTCATGATAAACCTACATGACCGAAATGTAACACAGCACACACAAAACAGTCATCTCCTTGATTCTCGTACAACATCATAAGCTGTATTTACAATCAGGAAGTAACACAGGCTTTGGAAAAGAAAAGGATATACAATTTGTAAACATGACTTTGTGACTTTAAATTTTGAATTATCCTCTGTGCTGAGCTCATCTTCCAAGCATAATCTTGATTGATCTGGCTTATAGTACAGATACATTTGATCAATTATGTCACACCCTAAAGTTCAACAAAGGTCAAGGCCTACTGGTGAATGGATCTGGTGATCTGCTGTATTGTACATTCTGTATAGCTAAAATGATAAACTTCCCATAGTCTGTGTTGTGGTATCTTCAAAGCGTGTGTCTGGGGAGAGTAAGAAATCTGGAAAAGGGAAGAACAAAAGAACGATGGCTTACAGAAATCCAAGTGCCACAATGTGATCACACATGTTCCAACACTAGGGACTACAGACTTTCCAAAAAAAAATCTCTCAGACATCATCACCCCAGTGACCACCTCCTTGGTTCAAAGACTGAAAAGCCTCTCTCCATCACAAACATGTCCTCATATAACTGCATGACTTTGGATTATTTTCAACACTCATGTGTTCCGAGATTGTTTTCTTCCTTTTCATGTTTTTTTGTTTGTTTGTTTGTTTGTTTGTTTGTTTGCTCTCCTCTCTTTGAATCTTAGAAAAAAAGGAGAGAGAGAGAGAGAGAGCGAGCGAGGGAGAGAGAGAGAAAGAGAGAGTAGTCATTTTGTAGGAGAGCGGTTGCATGGCACGTAATGCCGCACAATTGCCTCCATTAATCTATCTTCCATGCTTTCTTGATACATTTTTCATTGCTTGTGGCCTTCCCCTGGGGTAGGAGGAGAAGACAGTCGTACTGTGCCAATGAAATGCTTTACAGTTCTGTGAATAAACCATTCTCACTCTCCAAAGTAAAATATGGCTTTGGAGAGCCTTCGGTTGTTTCATTGCTGGAAAAGAGAATCGTTTCAAAGACTATCAGACAATAGTCAAAAGTAAAAAAAAAGTGTTGTCCTGGGAATAGAAAGAGAATAAAGAGAGATATGAAAATGGAACAATTTTTGTTTAAAGTGCCTCGCAAGTTTTATCCTCTTTTTAATACCACAAACATTACATTCAGTTTAAATCAATGTTGCCCTTGCCGGTAAACAAAATACAAACATGAGACAAATTCATCATTAAGGAGGAAAACTTCGACAATGTAAAAATATCTGACCTGGCCTTTTGCGGCTGGCAACACTTTCAGCTTTATAAACTGTTGGAAAGTGGAGGTTGCAAGCAGACTAATGATGCCAACATTACTTCTCCACTACAAATGCGAAGGTAGTTAAAAAGAGAAAGAAAACAAACACAGCACTTTAAGTTTGCCGGCAGATTGATCTCCCAAGCCTGCTGTAGAATAATCATTTGCTTATCCCTCTCACAGACTCATCACTAAAACGCTAGATTAGCAAGCTAACTAATATTAGCCCAATAAAATGTTAAAATGATGATGGGCATGAAAGTGCAATTTTTTAAATTATCTTATGAATTGTATGGGGCTGCTATCATAATTTACATCAAGGTACCCTTTGTTTTATTGAGTGAACAGGTTCTCATAGTAAACATGGTCATGCATGTTCTGCATGTCTGGTTCCTTCCCTCTGTATAAGCTAACAGTCATGTAAGATCTTTTCAGAGGCCTGGTCACAGCTGATAGTGATAAACTGCGTAGCTTTCTAAAAAAAAAACTAAAAAAAAAAACACTGCTTCTCATACCTATGTTTAAAAGCCTTAATTACATGTTTACTCAGGATTTGTCATTAAGTTTCATATACTCTGAAAGCCAAGACATTACCGAAAACACTAAGAAATCAACATATTGATTTTTATGTAAATGAGAGAGAGATAATGATGTCAGGCGGTTTATGACAGGTTGCATCATACATTTACAGACTCAGATACATACTGTTATATTTTTGATACTTTAATCAAGACTTCAAGTTAAGCCTGAAAACCCACATGATTTTCTACTTATACTGTAAGACTTTACATAAACGCTGTCAAACTGTGATGCAATCATGTTACATTAATCTATGTTATAAATCATTTATTACACTGTTGGATACACATGGATTTTTCCTGCATGGCCCTGATTGACACGAGAGTTGTGTTTAACTTAATAATGACTATTTGTTTGAAGATAACCATATCTACATTAATAGTATAGTAAGAGAGAGAGAGAGATCTAAGTGGGGTCTGACCAACCAAAAAGATTCATGTAGGAAATCTGTGAATCTCTTGTACTGCATATGACTACCCAGCAATCCACAGTGCACACCGAGTTCAGGAAAATTTAATGAACAAAATTCAGAGTCTTGCTCTGAGTGCAGACATATATTTCATCAAAATGTCAGTCTAGTTCAATAAATTCACGTAAAAAACTTCAGAGTGCTGCAGTCGTTTTTCGGGTAGTCTCACAATGTTACAGGCAACCCAAACCCACAAACCCAAATTTCAGCTAACACAGGCATGGCAGAAGTACCAAGGTTCACTTCACTTGGAGTTCAAGAAGGACTTTGACCAAAATTTTCAATATTCAGTATCCAATATTCTTCTATGTCGTTAGTGTACCTGTAATGGTACAGCATCTCCCTGAGGTCATTTTAGTTGTCACTGTACTGTAATTACACAAATAATCTAGCAGGAATTAAGCCTGTAGAATGACCTAAAAAAGAAAGAAAGAAAGAAAAACATTGTGTTATGAAAGACAGTCTCTTGCAGCTGTTCCCTTGACCCATGGAATGTACTATATTTCTTATGTATGAGTCAGAGATGTGGTCACTGATCAAGGAGACAGACGTCAGGCTCAGTTGGTAATTGAAATGTGTGTGTCGCCCACACCACCCTACCAGTGGGTTGCTTTTGAAACGGATAGCTTTAGTATCAATCTTCCACCCAGCCCAAAACACACCAGTCCTAACTCTTGTCTGTTTCTATATCTCTCAGTTTCTGTACACATCTGCATCCCATTCCTTCTGTTTATAAATGCTGCTTAACACCTTGGCTTTTTCTTCTTCTCTCATATTTCAATACTCATATTTTTCCATCACATTCTTCCTCTCTCTTCTTGCGTTGCAGGACTGTATCATCGAGATGCATCAGCAATCACAGTCTCCACTGGTGAGAACAAAGTGTGGTCTCATGGAGGCAAGCAGGTAATAATTTACAGTGAATTTTATACACTTACTCAATCACCAGTGTGTCTCTGTCATTCTTTCATTCACCCCCAACAGTACACACAGTTTCCTTCATTATCCTTTGATGGCGTTTACACAGAAAAATAGAATACTATGCTCCCATATTTCAGAAGTGAAGAGGCATTTAAACTCTTGCAGTAATAATTTGGTTGCAAGATCATGGAGAGGAACAACGTATTATTCTTTGATTTTCGCACATTGCTGTTCAGATTAATCACAGGAAGCTGAGCCTGACTTGCTGTGATCATGTTATGATCCTGGGGATGATAGATTACACGGAAATGAATGATCCCAAACCACACTCTCTGGTGATTAAATATGGTAATGTAGCAATGGTACTCAGAGACCTTTCTATTAGCAGTTGGACCAATTTTAATATAATTTTGGTCAATATTAGTTAGGCAGGTTGTTTGGCAAGACATGGCTATATTGGAAAAATATCAATGTTAAAACTGTCCCGAGAATGTTCCATAGCGCACAATTACAAAGCTGCACACACACATGAATGCCACCACAAGCAAATGACTGTAACAGAATAGTAGTGATGTGAAATCTGTGTTTCTAAAGCAAATGACTCTGACCTTTACAGTAGATCTGCCTGAAGTGATTTGGAGTAAGAAAACGAGATTAGCAGTTTCCACAAACATGTACGTATGCATGCTTGTATATGTGTTTGAGTGGGTTGCGCAGCATGAATTGAAAGGGGTCAGAAATGAACTGGGTTGTCATTTCTAATGTTAAGTCTTTGAAATCTTACAAGGACACGTGTAGCCGCATCACAAACTGCATGGTGTAGCTCCTGGTTGCCTTATCTTATCTTTCCCTAGCAATGGCAAGAAACTGGGCGGCCTGAAGCTTAAGTATAGAACATACAGAATGTCAGTGCCTCTAGGGTCAGATGCAGATGCTTCGGTGGTGGACGTGCAAGCAATGATAACAGCCTTTCAAAACACAGAGCAGTATGTGTTATCAGATCATATTAGACTTGTAGCTACTATTTTTCTCTCTTCTGAAAAATATATATCAGGGAAGATTGGGTTTTTGCTGTGCTGGTGAGAAATCATTATGGATGTATGTTTAAAAGTGTGAATGTGATAGCCTCAGTGTTCTTTGACTGTTCCAGTGCAAATTCTTTAAATGTCAGTGATGCCCCTAACTTTCAGAAATACTTCAAGTTAATAAGACGTCCTTTGGTTATATTTTCAAATGAAAGTTCACTGAAAAAAGGGAAATTATCCCCCTTTTTATACAAACTTTGAAATGAGCTCTCTTGGTCTCTGCTCTCTGATATTGTATCTTTTTTGAAAACATTACAGCATGTCGTTTGAAGTGGAGATAAAAATCAGTTAATATAATCATGCTTTGATTCTCACACAGGCCAGTGTTTCAGAATGAAAGACAAATATATTCACTATAAGCACATAGGAAGATACTGTCAAAACAGATTCTAATTTGATTTGCTGCTTGGGTAAATATATGGGCGATGGTACAAATTAATAGAGGGGGCAAAGAACAAGAAGAGAAGAATAAAAAGAAGAAGAAGAAGAAGAAGAAGAGGAAGAAGAAGAAGAAGAAGAAGAAGAAGAAGAAGAAGAAGAAGTGTTACAGTGAAAATGACTTTTTTATATTCAGAGAAATAAAAATTAAATCTGATGGAGTTAAAATTATACAACCCTCACTTGGGCTTGTGTAATCTATTCTGACACTTGGTTGCCTGGCAAGGATTTTTTCTTCCCTCTAATTCTATGATGAATCAGAGTCGTAATAGTGTTGCATCACCTTTTTGATGTATACAAGAAAAATAGACCTCTACGCTTATGACTGACTAAGGAAGGACTCCATTTCAGTTCAGTATCAACAATTCTTCAAGACAATTTGAATTTATTTGGCTGGGTCTACCGAAACTGCAACCCATTATGAGTCTCCTAGATACAGAACTGAATTTCTTTGTCCAAAGTGGAACTTTTTCCAAGATAGGCAATATGTGTGTGTGTATATATATATAGACACACACACACACACATATATATGTATATATATATATATATATATATATATATATATATATATATATATATATATATATATAAAGTATATATCTCAAAACGTTTTTTGGTGCAGCATGGCTGTGCCACTGCTCCCGTAGCTTTAAGCTCAGTAAAGCTTTAAGACCTAACCTCCTGTGAAACAGCACTGTTACAATGAATACTGTAAAAAGCGCTACAGACAGAAAAAAAATGAATTGAATAGAATCCAGCTTAACTTTGACGGTTGCAGCAATCTGTTTCACCCCTGGGACAGATATTAATGCATCAAGTAGAGCCTTGTAGTGTTCTTACTGCCTGTACTGGTGTCCTGAGTGAGAGTGTCTACTGATAAAGGTCTGACTGCAACACTACAGCGCCAGCATCTCATGACCTGGAGTCTTCACTGTAGACTTAGGAATTTGAGTGACTCTTCTATCTGGCTAGAATAGTTTCACCAGACATTCTGAACATTTATAAGCATGCAGGCACTGCATTTAATTAGCCAAGCCTTTAGTTAGTTGAATTAGAGAGCTCTGTAGTGTATCTTAATTTGCTGCATAATGATTTATGCATCAAAGAGTGAGATTCCATATAAATAAAAGGTATAGATATTTACGACAAAGATGAACACTTCTCTCTGTCAATGATAAAGTCATCAGTGTCAATCACAGTTAACAACTGTGTGGAATCTGCATATATTAAATTAGAGCTACTTAAGATGATGAAATCCTGAAATGCTCTTTTCCCTTTTCTGCTTCAGGGCTACTTCAGCAAAGACGGATGAGTCGAAGAGAGGCTAATCTGAGGCAGGTTTGATAATTGTATGTAAGACAGCCGTGGGGGTGTTTACTTTTTACATGTGAATACACTATCTTTCCATATGGACTCATTTTTTTTTTTTTTAACTCTCTGTTTCATTATATAATTGTACCGTACATTTTGCTCTGTCTGCTCAGTGAGAGAATTAAGAAGTCCGCTGTAAGTGTGGCACATCATATATATATATATATATAAACTATAATACTGGGTACATGCTGTGCTAAATCTATTTCCTTGCTATTTCTTTTTATTCACTGTCTCAGATCAGTGTTTCATAGTTGCTGGGGGATCTGAATATAGATTCTAAAGGTTGAGAGACGTATAATGAGCGAAAATGCAGTAGAGGAGGGGAAAAAAAAGGCTTTCAGTTCTTAGTGGACTGAGGGTTCAGTGTTGTTACACCCTCCCAGAGGGCTCTGCAAGGTCATTCGCACAGCAGCCCAGTCAAGAGTGACTCACTGAGTGGGTAAAGAGACCTCTGAGGACCATAATAACTAGGCAATCAAATTTAATGAGACTTCTGTTAATATTGTGAGAGGGAGAAAAACAAGGTTTTGACTTTGGTAAATAAGGGTGCATGGTTTCGTGCTCCCATTCTTGTTGATCTCTGACCGTGTTGGCTTTGTTGAAATTTTGTGACATATCTTTTGACCCACAGCAAAAGAAATCTGAAGGAGACTGATTGTAAATGTTACAGGTCATATGTTCATTCTGTCTTACCATTAAACTCTTCAGCTGTTAGTCTTGCATGAGCGGTTTTCAGCACTGGACATTCTGCCAGGGAGGCTTTTGGTAACATATGACATGTCATATGTGAGCACAGGACATGGAGGAAAACGTAGGGAATGCTAAGTGTGTTTCCCCCACACTCTAATGTTAGTGTTATAAACTGGTGGGGTTACTCTTTACTGAGTCACTTTTGGGGTATTTGAAAATGCTGTGGTGACATCTTGATGGTTTACATTATACAGAGATGTGACAAAAGCAAAGCCTGACTACTTTATGAAAAAGAAAGGTGACTTTTTAAAAATTAAAACATACTGGGTCACCTTAAATTCAGCTAATACAGAATCAGAGGTCATTACTTGACAAATCATCCAACTGTACCACTGTATCAGTGCTCATCTGAGGCAAATTCATCTCACATTTTAATCACTAGTGACAGGTTCGTCCAGGAACCCTTTCAAACATCTTTGAAAAAAAAAAAAAAAAACTTCTGGTGGCCCATTAAACAGAAATGCAGGTAAAACTATACAAATATCCTCTGCAATTTCCCCCTGAGTTGACATCAACCTCAAAGCACATCAGTAATTGGTACATTATATAGAATTCATCACAAGCAGATACTTAACAAGAAAACAGAACAACAACAATAACAACAGAATATGTTTTTATTTGGTGAAAAATGGCACATTTCTGTGCAGAACTAGGCACAAACTATGGCAGGTGATTTCCCATATCCCATTCAAAAGACAAAGATGATAGTACTAAAAGTACTGTTATTCACCGATTGATGTCCTAGCAGCCATGGGTAGTCTGTGTGTTATTGGTGATAGAAGCACGTCTCTTATTGTCTGTTTGACATTAACTCCATAAACAACACAGGCAACCAAAGTATAAAAAAAGCAAAGGTTTTGTAGTAGGATCAACAGATAGACTGTAAAACTGGTTTAAAACCTGATGTGGCAACTATTAAAGGATCATGCTTTCACCATGAGCTTAGAAGTCATGGTTTTAATTCAGCTAATGGTTAATTGTCTACATAGCTGGATGCATAACATTTGACATTTTTAAATGATTTTCCATGTTTGGAAATCCATTTGTGTTCGTGATGAATAAACATGCTCTCATTTGCATCATAGAATGGGTGGTCTAACTTCACAGATGTCTGCTCTAATCTGGTTGCAGCGCCGTCCGTTGACTCATAATCCTCTTTGAACTTTCTACATCATTATAGCAGCATGGGACTACAGTGATACTTAAATGCAGCAAGTCAAACCCAGCTCCCTTCTCGTTGGTTCAGTGACAAAACATGCATGCCAGTAATGTCAACATGGAAATTCAAGTGCAAAAGAAAACACAGCAATACCACCCATCTGGTGGCAGACTGGTTTGATCTTGTCATTATTTCTCATAGTAGCTGGATGCAATAATGATGAATAGCCAGTGGTCAGAACAAGAACTAAAGGACTAACAAGGAAGTACCAACTTTGGACCAGTAGGATCAAGATGACCAGGATGACAGGTAGGATAAGGCAAATCAGTAGGACACTGGGGGAATTCCAAAGATCCTGTATATTCAGGCAGACCTGGGGGCTTTAAGAGGCACTATAAATTCAGATGGAACTGAGGGTAGAAGATAAAGATGGAACTGGAGAGGGGCCAGAAAACATTGGAGTTTGCCTGACAAGCAGGCTTGCAGAACCTGGAGGCAGAGTGGCTGACAGGACTGCAGAAGCTATGCAGAAGAAGAATTGCATGGACTAAAAACCTGGTTAACGGGACCAGAGACCTGGGTGGTGCTGCAGATGGTGACCTGACCAATGAGACCAGAGACAAGAACAGAAACTACAGTCAGAGACTGCTCTGATACAAGAACTGGCACGGGAGGGTGCAGAGGAACAGAAGCTGGAGACTTGGGCAGGATTGGTGATTCTGCAGGAACAGATGCAGAGGCAGCAGGAAGAGACACAGGGAAAATTCAAGAGACAGCCCAAGAAAACCGGGAGACTCGGTAGGCAGCATGCTTCACAATTGTGGTAGCAGCATCTGCAGTGACTTTGACAGGCACCAAAGCAGGAAGTGTGTCTGGAAGCACCCTTTCTAACGCAGGTTCTCTGGCATTATGTGTAGTACATCCACCGAAGTTCAACATCACCGAGGGGAAGACGACAAAAGATACAGAAGGAGACACAGGTTTAAAAGCATTGGATTTCTGTGAGGTTCGAGGGACTTTATTACAAACAATAGAACAACTGGTCACTCTTTTTGAATTGGCCTGTTGAAAGCTGGGTCAAAAAACAGCACAATGGGGAAATGAATGATCCAAAAGACTGGGTCTACTCTCCTCCATTCTCCAAAGATCAGCAACCCACTCCAATGTGTCAGTCATAAGCTGTCAAATGGTTGTTGCTATTTTGGAGGCATCTGCAATGGGGACTCCCAACTGGAGCGATGTCCTGGAGGCACTTGAGAAAATCTCTGCATTTGAAAGGTGTCCTAACAAAACAGTCAACCTGTTCTGCATGTGTGTTAATAAGAGTGAGGGAGGAGGAGCAGACTGGGTAGCAGAGGGAATCAGGAATAGCATGTAGGATGAGGTAATCTGCTGCACCTTATACCTCAACTCTTCTATGGCCTTACCCAAAGTTTTCAGGTGTCTGTGCTGCTCCTCAATTAGATGGTCCAATTCAGTTAGCTCCATATGAAAATGCGAAGCAAAGGCTGCATTCTTACAGACTTTGGAATTGCCTGCTGCATCCATATTTTGGTGAAGTTATGATTTTTCGTAGAATGCATGTGTTGGACAAACTTTACTAAAAAGCAAAATCCAAAATCCAAATTGCAACACAGGTCAGGTTCAGCACACAATAAAGAATCAATATTGGTAAACAGGCAATGCTCAGTGTGAGACTTAGCGGGCTAACAGGGAACAGGGAAAGGTAACAGAAACAAGAAAGGCTAACAGGAACTATGGATTCTAACCATTAAATAGCTCAAACAGGATAAACACAGCTAGGTGCATTCTGACTAGTGAGAGGCTTCACAAGAAACGCATAGAAAACCCAGTGGTATGTATAAACATGGACTGATGGGTTAATGATCAAGAAACAGGTAAACATGAACAGGTAACTTGTTCCAAGCTGGACAGGAGTAATACTTAATGAGAGAATTCTGACATTGTTAACAGACCCAATTATCTAATTATCTTTTTCACTATATTTACATAAAAAACCCAATGATTAAAGCGTGCTTTTACCACAAGTACACATGATTTAAAGAATGAAATCCAGAGTGAATGGTCATCCAACTCATTACCTTCTCAAATGATGAATGATAGATCTTTAAAACTATGTTAATAAAGTCATGTTTTCTAGAGTATCTCAAATTTAATGGGGTGTTTAATTGTTATCAGATAATAAAAATTACAGTGTAATTACAAAAATCACATAGTCATTTCAAATCGATGTAAATCAGGCTTTAGTATTGTGCTTTGAATAGCCAACATAATGGATTTTTTTTATACATCAATTTTGAACAGTGCATCCATGGTTTTAAAGGAAAAGCTGCCACTCTGAGACTTGTCTGAGGTCCCAACACCTCAAATAAGAGTTTGATGTTGACGTAATGACATAAAGAGGTGAAACCTGGCATTAGCCAACCTGGCTGGACAGATGGTCGATCTCCACCCTATCTGCTGCGAAGTCCATGAGAAGTCCATATTCAGCATGCAAGAGAGAGTAATATAGGAAAGTTAACAGGCTTTGGGTCATCTTCAAATATTTGTTAGTGAATTCTGCCTGTTCATATATCAAAATATATTTCTATCATAATCATATGCTGTTGAAAAAATTCTGATCTGATCTGAGAAATTCTGCCTATTCTGTAGGGTAGCAATTTCATGGTGCTGAAGTTTGCTCTGTGTCACATGGTTTGAAGAAAACTTTACAGTCACTGGCACAGAGTCCAATTTTCATCCATATACAATGACCTATCGAGTATAAAGGGAAAAATTACCAGTATCTCTCAGCATGTCCAATTCACTAATAAATACCAGCAGTGGAACAAACATACGATTATGTTCCTGACATGAATAGATTCTTTTGTAACTGTTAATGCTACCAGACTAGTCCCGGAAATGGATACTTTGATATGACAGAATGAAACAGCAATATATAGGAGTATTAAGGTTGGCTGAACATGATACATTTTGGTCTGTAAATGTCTGCAGATAGACAGAGAGGGCAGTCTCCTCTCTCTAGACTGTTCCATTTACCCGCATTCTTGGTCATTCAGGTCACACAGTGTCTGACCACGCACACAGAAAAAGAGAGAGAGAAAGAGAAAAAGAGAGCAACAGAGAGGGAGGGAGGGGGGGGGGGGGGATGACCGAAGGCACACACACACACACACACACACACACACACACACACTATATCTTGAACCCTTTCCTCTCTCCCTGAAAGATAATTAAAGACCCGTGGGAGTTCCCAGAAGCCTTACTTCTGTGAGAGAGAGAGAGAGAGAGAGAGAGAGAGAGAGAGAGACCTGCATATAAATACAGGCTTTCAGACAGGCAAACTCACTGTCAGATAGGATCCATTTTTCACCCAGAGCTGCGGCAGTTTGGCATTCCCCATAGGATGTTTGAGTAAGGGAGGGGAGAGCAGAGCTCAGGGTCAGCCAGGCGGCAAGGCAAAGGCTGTGGCTATCTCACAATATGATTACCCAATCATTATGATTGGTGACATGGCTCAGCAATACCAACGTTTTAGTGTGTGTGTGTGTGCACGCGTGTGTGTTTGCATGTGTGTGTGTGTGTGTGTGTGTGTATTTGTGTGTGTGTATGTGTGTGTCTGCGTAACTGAGTGTGCGTACAGATGAAATCCCCAATGCAGCTCAGTCGCCGGTAATACCCAGTGATAGGAGGGAACATGGGACAGAGAGACTTCAGCCAGCCAGGATTATGACGGAATTCATCTGGCCTGGGAGGACCCTAGTGCTTTGTGATGTGTGTGTGTGTGTGTGTGTGTGTGTGTGTGCGTGTGTGGTTATGCGTATGCGTATACTGAGGAATGTCCTCCGATGTGTCACATTCAGGACAATCTGGCCACTGCTGACCTGGTGCGTCATATATACCATACGCCTACTTCTACAGTCACACAAACGCACACACACACACACACACACACACACACACACACACACTAATGTGCTTGTATAGCTGAGCCATGCTGTTATCTGTCATGACCCCGTCCAGGTCAATGCCGACACGAACATTAAAAAATATCCCTGTTTTTCTTTCTGTGCCACAATGCAGGACATAATTTCTAACTGCCACTTTTTAACAGTTTTTTCCTGTGTGCTTGTAAGTTCTTGTGTAAGTTCAGAGTGAGTCAGTGTAGAAAATAATAAACAGAACAACCTCAATGGCAGAAAGCTAAAGTTACCTGAGCAAATAAAACAGACACAAAACACAGACAAAAGTCCTACTCTTATCAGCCAAGAAAAAAGAAAGTGAGTGAAAACGATGTAAAACATAAATGACGCTTTCCTCTGTTCCATATGTTTCACTGACAAGATTATGAAGGACACAAAATATTAAGCTACGGGATTATTCAGACAGAACAGTCATTCATCTCATCAGTAGCTGAGCGAACTGGGCATTCACCCAGTCAGTTATCAAGATATTTACTCAAAGTAAGTGAAGGTGTTTTGTTGTGTTACAAGAATTTGGATTCTGACTTTTTGTGCTACTAAGAACACTGGCTGAAAATATCTCACGGTCATGGTCCATGAGAATATACCCTTAGAACCACATTTTGTCTGATTCTGCTTAACTACTTTTTGCAGATTAATAGAATATTGCATCGCTCTGTGCTTGGTACTCCTGAATTCTTTATGTCCTCATAGAATTTGTGTCTCTCTGTGTGTGCATGTGGGTATATGTGTGTGTGTGTGTGTGTGTGTGTGTGTGTGTGTGCGCGTTAATGGACTGCCAGGGTGAACGAGCGCCATGCCAAGTCACAGAGGGCACTAGTTAGAGCTCCTCTCAGCACTATATGGGCAGGCTGAATGAAGACAACAAGATTTGGGTTGAACTGAGAGCACAGAAAGGTTTCATCCCTGCAGGGCTGACAAAGCACTTTTCATCAGCACCCATCCCTCCTTTTTTTTTTTCAGCAAGAGAGATTAGTAACACAGAAATGTCAATATCTGAGCTCTCTCACTGCTGGACTGTGCAAATGCGTTTCCATACTTGCCATTTGAGAAACATTTCACTCTGAGGGAAATTAGCATTTAACAGCCAACTTAAAGCCTTCAGTGAACGTGAATGATAGAGCCCCAAATGCGGTATTTCATTTTAGTTGGTATTTCCTTGACGTTTCAGAGAAGGATAGTTTGGAAAGTGTTCTATCAAGTCCTTTTAAAGGCAAATTGCCTTGTATAACACGTATAAGCCCTGCACCTGAAAATGCTGGACTAAAAGGAGACAAGAAGAAAAAAAAAGACAGAGAGAGAGAGAGAAAATCAACAGAAAAGATGGAGCGTTATAGCACGGGTTATTTAAATTTCTCCTTAACAATGCTGGCTTTCATTTCATAGCAGCAACAATAAAACAGAAATTAGGCATATGTTTATTAAACACTGTAAACCAATAAAATATGAGGAGCATATGGACTCAGCATAAACACTGGCACATAGTTACATACATCAAACAAAATGGCATCCACTAAAGCCTCAAACAGGCCCTAACGGCTTGTTTTCCGTCCATTAAGATGGAGTTTTCCGGCCCACTGGTTGAGAGAGCTTGGGATTCTGACAGTGGGGATGAGGGAGAAAAGAAGTTCCTGAAACGCTGAATGAATTCATTATGCAACGGCTGAGAGCTTAACCTGTTACGTAGCGTGGACAGTGCTTTCAAGCGATTTATCCCATGCTGATGTTACACCAGTGCACGTGACCGTCTGTTTTCTTTTGTCACTGACAAAGATCAGTAATCCAGTAATCCAGTGTGTGCCAGACTCGTTTAAATTTCATTATAGTATCACACTCTCTGATGCTCTGTAGCTGTTTTGTTTTTTGTTTTTTTCTCTTAAGCAAAGAATGGCAATGTTTGGTATTCTGCCTCTGCACCGTTGAAAATAGAGGAGGGTTGAGAAGACCACCTTGACCAGGCCATTTGTTTTCAATCCTGTCAATAACACATTAAAATATTTGAAATGAATATAGTATGTTGAGACGCTAGGGAGATGTAGTTTCACTTTTAGTTTATTCGATATTCTACAAAAAAAAAAAAGAAAAAACATTACTTCACAGCTTGCTGACATGCTTAATAAGCATGTGAAGCAGAGAAGTCTCACTGAAAATAATGCGCAGGGTAAAAAGGATTTTTGTCTTAAACAGGCATGTACAAATGAGTCACAAGCTATGTTATGAAGTTCAAGTACAGTTTGACTTTCACATACCACCGTGTTTGGCATAGCCACGCCTCATTCACTTGATTTAAATGAACTCTGGACAAAAAGTCTATAAAAGATTTAACAAGCCAAATAAAACAGATCACACATGATCTAGAGTTAGTGGAAGGAATGTGAAACAGGATTTTGCGCTGGACACATGTAATTTGTTAAAAACAAACAAACAAACAAAAAACAACAGATTAAAGATTTGGTCTACACTGTACTTCTGGAATATTTTTGTTCTATTTTGCATTTAAACAAAAATAAGAATAATTATATTCAAATAATATATCAGTCAATAAATAGCCTTATAAGGCACTAGAGCAGATTCATAGTACATGGTTTAGACTGTCACATAGCAAAAGCATACAATTTAATATAGTGTCATGGCTGAAATATTTCTGTATCATAACAAAAGATCAGAAAATCCTGCCTTTTAAAAATCTGTGAGAACCTACATTCATTCTGGTAGACAACAGTGTAGTGATGCAATAAGCTAGTAATAGCAATGCTACATCAGAGAACAGAGAGTTTTTTAATGAGGCAATAGGAAAACATCTTACAGTGTCCTCTCATAGCCCATGACTAGACAAGTCCTAGTCTGGTCCAATTAAATGTCTTTAACAATCCATCCCCTCTTTGTGAGACAGTGGCTGGACTTCTGAATTTACACAGAGAAAGGATACGCTGTCCTCTGCCCTCAGGGTCAACGAGACTTATGAAACGCCCTGGTGGAGCAGATGTCCGCAGTACAGGGCTCAGGTCATGTCGCTTAATGTCCAGACCTCGGATTAAACAAGTCAGTTTTAACAGAGTTTCCACATCACACTGTGACCCTGCTTATTTAATAACACTTTTTCCCAGCTGGTTGAAAAGAAGATAATTTTTCAAATGTTATCCACAGTTTCAAAACAGTATGTACAAATCCCATAAAAACTGCATGTTTGGTTTTGTATCACATAATTTAATAACTGATGCATAATTTACAATCAGTGAAAACATGGCAAATATCAAGAACTGTTAGATCTTTCTGAATATATGCATCTCTGCAATCGACATGAAAATCAGTCAAGACTGTCTTGGTGAACTAAAGGAACTCATTTCTGTACAGTTCTAAACAAGTAGTTCCATTCCCTTACCCGAATATCCAACTCTGTAGGAGTAAACTGTGGAAGGGCAGAATGCTTCTGTCCCCCAGTTGTGTCAGATGGCACACTGAGCCCTCCCTCTACTGATCAAGATTGACAGTTTAGTCACTTGGACAGAGACAGACATAACAGATTCATTAAATCTGTGGCGAGCATTGAACAAACTCTCTACTGTCCAAAATGGGCTAAAATATAGACCAAATTATTTCAGGCCAAACACAATGATTTTGAGATGTGCAAGTACAAGCAGATTGTTGAGTGTATGGCTGTAATGGAATAATTTAGAACTGTAGCTCTTAAAGCATGTACTCATGTCTTTTTATATCCATGTATGCCAAAATTGCTATTTAAGCATTAATCATTTAGGAAGCAAGGTATTAATTACAGACATAAAGATAAAATATTGTGATAAGGCTTGGTTCTGTGATCTAAACTTTCACTGACTTACAATTCCCTGATGTGTAGTCACTCAAGATCAGCCTGTGTAATCACACTTCTTGATGGGGAAGAAACAGGAAGGCATCTCACTGAAAATTATTACAACTTTTCTGTTATCACAATACAAATAATTAAAAGGCACTTGTCAAATCAATTTTGCCTGTCTGCCATACACCAGTCACAGTCCTATTTCTCATAATGTGTTTGTGTGTGTGTGTGTGTGTGTGTGTGTATGTCTGTACATGTCCAGTTCACCTAAAAGAGTACTGAGTGGCCTCTCTGACATAACTTATTAAAAGACCCCAGTTCATTTTAAAGTTTTGGCTATAAGGTCACCACTCCAGACCACTATTTGACATTGATGGAAGTTCATCTTTGAGACATATACGTAAATCTGTAAATCAACAAATCTAATTGTGTCAATTTTTGAATATCATCACAAAGAAGGAAATGGAGGATATGTTCCTGGTTAACTAGTTTCTTTTTTTTTTTTTATTTGTTATTCTGCAGCCTTCTTAAGACAGCCTTATTCCTGCTTGATTTCTTCCAAGTAATAGCTAGGGACAGAGGGCCAAAGCAAAAGGTATGTTTGAAAAGCCTAATGTAGACTTTTGGTCACTGCTCCAAAAGAATCATTAGCGAGGGGTAGCTGTTCTTGGAAATTGAGCCTCCCACTTTGAGTAATCTCAAAAATTCTCAACAAAATCTGTTTTGAGAGGACAGGAAAAAGAGTCAGCCAAATTGGGAGCATTTAAGGATAACCTGTAATGCAGACCAGCCTGCAAATGTTAACTCACTTTTCATTGGACAAATCATGCAAAAAGGATGATGGCTCTCAAGAGAAGAGAGAGAGAGAGAGAGAGAGAGAGAGAGAGAGAGAGAGATAGAGAAGGGGAGGGCAGGAGAAAAACAGCCAGATTCACCTACTGCTCAATGACAAGGAAGCGTTTACTCATCCAACAGCAGGAGGAGAAGTAGCAGTGTCTTTTTCCTCCCCTGATTTACAGGACCAATTTATTAACCTTGTGTTCCTTAATTGATGATCATTTTTATAACCCTATTAATAAAGCCTATTTCCTTCGGTGCTGTGGTGCTTTTGTGCCATTTAATCAAAACTGTGTCAACACAGCTTACACTGCTCTTTCTCTTGTCCTAGCATTCCTCTCACATTCAAGGGAGAGGAGAGAGATATAGATGGGTGGAGTGAAGAGAGATGGATGGTGAGACTGGAGCCTAAATCATCAATTGGGACAGTGTCTATTGATAAAATCTGATTAGAAAGGTGACCCCAATGATTCCGGGGGAGAGAAAAATGTTCAGGATGTTCAGGAATCTTATTTCCTCAAGTGAAACACTCTAGTGATGACCATGAGGGACCCCCCCCTGATGACAGTCTAATCAAGGGAGCTTCAAAAGTGTGTGTGTGTGTGTGGGGGGGGGGGGGGGGGGGGGTGGTCCTAAAATATGTGACACATATTTTGGGTATTGAATGTGAATCTCATCCTTTGTGAATCTCATCCTTACTTCCTTTGTACAAATTACCAATAATAATATAATACTAATAATAACAGATCACTAGTTTGTACCATTAAGAACTAATGGAGTTTTTCAAAATGAATAAAGAGAAGCTGTATGAGTGAAAGTTTAGGCATTAGTGAATAAAATGTCATTGTATTCTGCTGCCTTGGGAGAAAAAAAAACAAAAAAAACATATATCTGTTAGAATTACAGCTATTACTTCACTTCAAAAATAACATAGTTTATTCACATTTTTTGTAAGGTTTTAAAGTACAAAAGTACCATCTTGTTGTCAGCTTTTCATTTTCAATTTGCCATCTGAAATTCAGGGCCATCCCCCTTCAAACCACTCAATTACGGTACTCGGACAGATAGATAATAAGACACTTACCATAGGAAATATTTTACAAACAAAGCAATTTATGCTCAGTTTTGTTCAATGGCAATACATTGAGTCATGTTTTGACACAGAAAATTAACCTGTAAAAGGATCCATATAAACCAAATATTTTGCATCATGTCATGTTCTGTATCACTCACACAGTCTCAGTTCACATGAGTCACAGTAATGTCAGGCCATATTGCCAGATTTTAAATTCATAGTAAGTATCAGATGATTGGACATTATTGTATAATAAGTCATATAATTTCAAATTGTATCATACATATAATTATAAACTTCAAGTAATGTTGCTGTTCCATAATTTAGTCATAAATGCATGAATATGGCAGTGTTTTTGGCCCTTAGTTGAATCTTAGTAAAGTTATCTTATTGTTTATTTATGCATTGCTGTATACACTGACACACAAAGACTTATTCTTGAATGTGTTGGCAGAGTGGACATCATTGCCAGTTGGATAAAATGTCTTGCTGAAACATTATTTATTTGTAGCTGGGTAGTTTTATATTGTCCGTTCCTGCTATGAACAGAAAACATGGAAAAGCTGTGTAATTATACAATTATAGGAAGTATAGTTTCACACAAATGAATGATCTATTTATGTTTGCGTAGTTACAAAATGTATTGTGTTTGTGTCCAGCAATTTTGTTTACTGATGACAGTAATAATTACGAGTGCAGATAAACTGCATTTATTATATTGGTTTAGTCATTGTAAATTTTGATTGGCTGAATGAATCTGTCTAGATAGATGAACCTTACATGAACTCCTAACTGAACTCACTCAGGGACATGCACTGAGCATGAGAAAACCCCAGTCAGGGCCTATAATGGAGAGGAAGATTCAGAATGGAGCTTACCACTAATGTCAGTTCCATTGAACAAATCAGTGTCAGTGAATTCTATTGTACAAACACTTTTTTTTTCACCCTCACCTTTTGTCTGCCCTTGTTTGACTATTCTTCATCGTTGCACTCCCCAGTAAACAGTATAACTAATTATCTGAGTTGAAGAGACAACACTGAAAAGATATGAGGTGAAGGATGCACTTGTACAGACTTATTTGGTCCCTGAGAAAAATCAAATTAATTAATTAAATAATTGAAAAAATATTTTATACTGTTCTCTATACAAGCACACTGTCCACACAGATTAATTTTAACGGGCTGATTGAGGAGGTGGGACTAGATGTAGAGTTTGTATGCAAACGTTAAGCTGGCACAAAAACCTCACAGTGGCTCACAATGAGTTCACTGCTATTTGGTACTGAATCCAGATCATCCAATTTACGGTCCCACACTCTAAACCCAAGCTATTGTACAGATTCGAGTGTTGCTACGCTGTAAGTGGTACAGCAGTTCAAAAGCAAAAAGATGTTTACCCCATTTGGACTGTGGTAAACATCCGAGTGACATAATTGGATATCTTTTTTCATTTCAGTTTTTAACTCTGCTGTGCACAAAAGCATGGGCTGTTATATTATAATTAGTTAGAATTTTTCCTGATAAAGTTCATAAAGACCACTGTGTCATTGTGATTAATGCACTTAAGCAATGGAAGTTAACTTGACTAAATATTTTTCACTGCAGGCTCTGTAATATTCATTGAAGCTCACCTGAAAGCTGTCATTTTAATCATTACAGAATGGATCATAATTTTTTTTTTCTCATCGCTGGTAAACACCTCATTAGCTGACATGTTAAATGTAGATACTGTTAGGGGACAGACACTTACAAATACTTACAAACTACATGTTGTTTAATTGATGACAAATAATCACAAGGCTTGAGTAACTGCTCAGATAACCCATAATTATATATTTGTATTGTTAGCAAACTCTTTTTCTATGCACCACTGTGTACATAAACATGCACACACACACACACACACACACACACCAAGAAAGTCTGTCTCTATTGTGAATTTCACTGGCAGTTGTTAAAGATGTGCTGCTGAGCCATTTCTTAGCCTTTCTCACCATTTCCTCAGGTGGACATAAAAGCAGAGAGTGTATTATTATATCACTGGTCACAATTTTCTTTCACTAATGTAATTTTTCTTCTATAACTTTGAACCAGAGGAGAACAGGCAATGCCTTATTTTTACTCCCTTGGCCCTTGGACTTGTGAGAACCAAATCTGAAATTTTCCAGGCTCTTTTGGTCTAAGTCTTCACAAGGTACTATATCCAGAAACTTTTCTCTGTATCTGCCCTCAGTGAGACTTAAGTGCACAGTTTATGAATATTTGCTTGTAGTGTGCAAATTTTTAGCTAACTGCCAAAAACAAGTGATATTTTTGTCTGTAAATTGGCATCATAAATGCATACTGGTAGGTACACCCATAGCAGGTAAGCAACTCATTAGGTAATATTAGAGAAAATGAAAAAATGTGAATGCAGATAGGAGCCCCACAGAATATATGCTGTTCAGACATTGATGAGCAATGACAAAACAGAAATGAAAGACCAGACTTGCCATCTAATTATGCAGCAATCCAATATCCATTGACATTAATGATGGAGGCTCAGCTCTGTGTATGAGAGTAAGATACTAATGTCAAACTGTCTTTTGTATCCAAAAGTCATAAAATTGTCATCAAAGCAAATGTCCGTAAATTTGTATTCTTTTATTTGTTTCTTTCTAATTTGCTAATCTATAACTGAAATAAATAAAAATCTGTTTGATGTATGCCAACTTTTGTGGATATAGTTTTAAATCTGTTCAAAGAGATGAACTAAGAGAATTGACGCATAAATATACCAAGCCAAGAATAAGAAATAACAGAAATAACAGTACGCTGGCCTTTCAGAGGCGGTAGGAAAGGCTGTTAGCACAATGTAGGGCAAGAGTTGAAAATAGATCTTTACAATAAAGAAGAAAGTTTTTCATGAATAAATCAGAAGATGAATCCACTAAATTGTTTGTGTGTGTGTGTGTGTGTGTGTGTGTGTGTGTATTTTATTCTGTGTGTTCTGTGTGCTTTGATTCCACTGTTTTTTTTTGGAGGGTTTTTTTTGTAGCCAGCAATCAGCAACTTTGCTCCTGGCTGTTAACACCCTGGTTGTGTACTGTCACATCTGGAGAGATGTGTAAGTGTACATACGCTCCTTCACAGCAATCAATCCTATCCATCCCAGTTTAAGCATATGAGAATTTTAGTTTGCTCCGCCAGTACTGCGTGTTCTTTACCCCAGCAGTCCAAAGTCAGAGCTCTAGCTACCACCCTGTTGTATTTTAATACAAACACACCCTGCTTTTTTGTCCTTTGGTACAAAATGAATAACCAGCTATTTGATTTTTTTTTTCTTTCAAGATTTTGGAGCCCTTTGAGACCATACAAATTCAATAGCTGATTTTCTAGGTGACATTTCAATTTGGAGGAAACCTTGAATTTAGAGGAAACATCCTCGCTGATCTGCATTTGTTAAGAGGCAGCACTTGACATTTACAGAGACGTATCTGTTCATTGTTCTCACTCTTTGAGAATGGATAGAAAAATCAAGGTAAGCTCAGGTTGCGTGAAAATGGCCTGCAACACTGTGTCATGACTCAGTAAGATCATTTATTTTCTTTTTACATCCAACAGTATTAACATATGTATGTTAACTTGAACTCTGACAAACAACTTGGAAGTTGAATAGTGATGGATCTCAGGGGACCTAAAATGACTTGTTTGCTCTGAAACTATGCTTAAACACAGCAAATTTTCTTTTCTGGACCACTAAATGCTGCATTTGTATAGTTTTTGTAATCAAAACTACATTCAAAACAATCAAATATGATTTAGAAAGTTGTCAAACACAGAAAAAAGAACAAACAGCAGTAATAATACTGCTATATTTATTTCACAAAAAAAAAAAAAAAAAATAGAAAGCTCTTAGATCCCAATGAAAACATATCAGAAATATCAAACGTATATTCTCATATCTGTTCACATTTTTATGAGGTTTTCTGGTGTAATGGGAGTTTTCTAAATGAATCCCAGCTGGTACTTGTTCCGTCGACTCATTTTTAGAATTGGTTGCTGAACAGTTTTTTACTGGCCAAGCTGTCGACAAGGCCTATACATCATAGAGAAAATGTTTTCTCAGCCCCCAAGTCTCCATTTAATAAGCCATGCACGCAAGATAAAAATGATTCATTCCAAACAAATGAACTGATATGGGGGAGGTGGGGACTCTGCCAGGTAGATTGTGTGTTCACAGCAGCGGGAGGCAGGCGTGTACGACAGATAACAGCAGGAGTAATTCACACTAATACTGTGCATATATCAGCAGTCAGGATAGACTCTCGGGCAGCACAGAGAGAGGTTACATTCTGTATCATCATGCACTGACAGAGAACAGAAACATGCAGAAACATAGACACTCACTGACTGGTTAAAGATGTATTATACTTGGGTATTTCCGTCAGGTATCATGTGAAATGACATTGTTTATACATTGTTTATCACACATGATGTCTCTTGGTTTATGTCAATCATATGTATATATCTGAACTGAGAGAAACAGATTAAAAAAAAGAAAAAAAAATGCTCTCCTGGCAAACACAGGAAGCTGATTACTGTAATAGACACAGAGAAATGTTTCTGAGCAGAAAAAAAGCCCTAATCCCACTTTGATGGGATATCTTTGGCAGAAGCTCAGGCTGTCATGGTGGTAGTGTGTGTCTGTCATTCTCGAGGGAAGTTAATTCAGTGTAATATGAAATGGTAATAGAATCATGGCTCTCTTGAATTGCCATTCATTATGGAGAGCAACATCAGCAAAGGAAGCAAAATGGCAATGATGATTAATACCATCTTCCCCTCTGTGATCAATTATTGAAGAGATCATTGAATCCTCCCTTTTCCAGTCATCTATCACTGGGACACAACCACATTCCAGGGTTTTGTTGCGGTAAAAGGAAAATTAGCCTTAATTAATCTCTCGGGGATGGCGGGTCATAGGGAGTTTAAGTGGCTGGCACTTTTCACGTGGTATCGTAGAGGCTAAAATGGTGGCGCAGGGCAAAAAGTTACTCTGAAATGGTCCTATAATGAGCTTTGTTCCGCTTACGCTAGAATCAGTGGAGAGGATTACCTCATAACATACTCTGACTCCGTGGTGAACAGCATCTGTCTCAAGCCGCCACTCAAGAACAATCATTATCAGCCGCCAACAACCCATAAACCATTCATAAGTTCCAACTTATGAAACTGAAATACATGTAATGGGTTTAATAAGTTCCTTCAAATTCAAATGAAGCTTTTCTGATATTTATAGAAATAGGTAAAAGACAAGACTTTATATAAAGAGCTAATAAAGGTCTAAACATATTCATTTAGAAATTGTTAGTAAATGCAGTGAGACACATAGTTAGACAAGAAATTGAAATCTTTTGTTTCTGCTTATTGGAGATTATCTCAGACTAGGTTATTCTCAGAGTGAGAGTACACTGGCATACCACAGAGGCCTGTTTACAAACTTATACAAATATTTAAAAAGAAAAAGTATTAATAAGTCTTGTAACAATTGTGAGATAGCGTGAATAGCTTATGAAATATTCCATAAGGCTTTGTTCAGATTTCCTGGACAACCATGCAGTAGATTATGCAAAGAATGCAATCTAATTGAGATAACTTCTCATAGTCAGTCAGTGGGTTATGGCTTTTCAAAGACAGCATCCACTTCATCTCCCAGGAGTTTCAACTTCTGCAAGAGTTTGGCAAAATATTTCATCTAGAGGAGGAATAGTACTGTGGAGATCATTTACATTTCAGGACAGAAAAACATCTCCAGGTGTTCAGACAGGCCCCACAGACACACAGCAATAAGGGCTGATATTTTTTCTTCTTATTATAGCCAGGGACTGTGAGGCTAAGACTTACCAGACCAATAGTATAGCGATGCCATGAGTCAATACAAGCCTATTCCCATCGGAACCCAGATTCAGGCAGGAATGGGTAGATGAAGACCATAGAACCGTACAGCTCAAAAGATTGAAATAACTAATTCTGTCTAGAGTCATGAACTCAGACATAGCAAACAGTCCAGATTTTTGAGCCGAACCGAAGAGAAAACAACGCTAGTTTGAGAGAAATAAGTGATCCTATTATGAGACGTGATGTAAAGATTCACATTCATTTCTACTGGAAGACATTAACCTTATGAGGCATGGCATTGTAATAAGATTAGAGTTGTAATTGTCTCCATTAATTAAAACTCAGCTATGAATGATAGGTCATCATTTTAAAACATGATAACTGATAAAAGAAGTATAACTATTATACATACATGCATGTAAATATACATTGAAACCACATCACTAAAATTATTTTTATGTTAATAATTTATAACAATTTTTGTTGGCCATATATTTATCAGTAATGTAGATGACAACTTTAAGCTTTAGCTCAGACATCTGCAAGTGGACGACTGAGGAGAGTGGAATGTTTTCAGTGACAGCGTATAATGCATGGTTGCTCATTGATACCTTTAACAGCTTTGACATTTTTTTTCTGGAAAAACATTCAGCTTTAATGTTCGAACATTTTCAGGTGCCTCATTCGGTCACAAAATCTCTTTTCCGAAGCCTTGCTGGCTAAAATGGCACAAAATCCAGTTAATTTAACTGTTACAAGTTAACTTTTGTGGCTCACTAAGATTTTTTGTGTTGTTTGTTAGAATGTAAGGAGTGATGTATGGTTGCAAAATGTCTGACAAAATATAATATCCATGGCTGTTGGGAGTCACTTAGCTCGTAGGGTGAAATTGAGTGAAGGACAGAATAGCTATATTCAGCTCATTCGGCTGTTATCTCACCTACGGAAATATTGCAAATTCAGACCAGGCCCTGTGATTCTAACCTTTCAGGGCTGAAGGGAAAGTGCAGTTGCTACGCATGGACACTTTCGCAGATGTTGTCCCGCACATGAATGAAGGTCATTACACATAAGTCTGATAGCTGGGGCACAACTACAAATGAACAGCAAGAGCATTTTTTCCATAACTATATCTTTCCCACATAAACTTATTAGGGTTTTTTAATAATTTCCAAGTATGGCCCATCAAATGTCCTTTTCTTAATCTCCTGCATAATCTGTATAACCTTCCCCAGCCTTCCCCAAACAGATATTTGAGTATATGCCAAAGCTGTCAACAATTCAATTAGCCGTGTGAAAGATAATGGCCTGCTCAGGTGTCATGTTTTATATGGGTTCTTGAAAAACTGGCTGAAAATTCTCATGAAAACACTGTAACTCATTTTCAAACTCAAAATCACTTCACATCCACAATTTGCGACAGCTCTCTGGGGAGTCAGGGCGGCTATGTGACTGTGTGAATCAGGGCTGATGTGTTTCGTGAGCTGGGCAAGAGCCAAAACAGCCTTGCCTGTTGCCGAGGGAGTCTCAGGAGGAAAAACAAGGGAAGCTGTCTACATTACATTAGCTAAAAGATTGCTGCTTCTCCACAACATCTCAGTTTTCTCCTCCAAGGACTCCCTTTGAAAGGAGCTCCCTTTGCTCCCTTCAAATGCCAGAGTGGGAATTAATTTCTCCCAAAAGGAGTGAAGCTTTTGAACCCTACTACCCATCCCTGGTCGCTGTGACAGTTGCCCTGTTTGTTCACAGGGTACATTAGTTTACTTGATTCATGTGACCTTGCAGAGCTTAGGTGTGGGAGTTTTGCTCCCATGGGAAGTAGAGGTCTGAACCATGACGAAAGCTGGTTCCAGTCCAGATTCTGTCCCCTCTCAAGGTGCAGATCAGGTTCCAATCTAGTTTCTTTGGATGTAAGGAGATGTTCATAAGTTGTGTTACAGAAGTTCAAGTGAAATCTCAAATGTTTGAAGTTATGTCTGAATCTAGCTTCAAATCTTTGGTCACAGATTTCAGTCAAGTCTTTGGCACAGGGTAAGAATTTCTTAGTACACCAATGTGTTGATCATCCTTTCACTATAGAGTAAATAAAAAAAATAATAATAATAATTAAAAAGGATATTTAAATGAAGAGAAAGTGCATTCAGGAATAAGTAGTATGTGATCACTTGAAATGATACACTGCACTGCAGATGTGAAAAAAGTAAGTTTGTCTATATAGGAGCCTTCAATCTTCAATTATTTTAGGATATTACAAGATAACAAGAGTAAGATTATGAAGCATGTGATTACAGCCTAACGAGTCTCTTCTTATGAAGAATCAATGTATGTGGGCTAATATAAATTGAATAAACCCCCGATATCTGAAGTAACCGCTGTTCACAAGTGGAAAGTTTCAATCCATCCTAATGAATACACCACTAAAACTTGAAAACAATAAATTCTCTCTGTGCTCAGAACATCTTTTTCAGGATTTCAGAACGAGCTAGTTATTCTGACTGTCACATTCTCATATGTTGATTTTGAGTTCGAAAGTCTCGTTATGCTGCCGGTTATTGCACTTTTAAATGGGTCGGGTCTGTTTTGGGTCCAGGTTCATGACAGATTGGGTTTGGTTCAGCTCAGGTCTGTTTTTTGTATATTAAGGTTAGGCTCAGGTAAGATGGCATTGGGAGAGAACTGGTGTTGGGCGAGAACTTCTAATGGAGTACCGTGTGATTTTTGAGCATTGCTCATTAATTTTCATACGTGCCTGAACAATGACACACCAGTGACAAAGGAAGAGATGTGTTTCTCTTGCTGGAATTAAACAACCAAAGTAGACTGACTAGATTTGCTGAGAATCAAAGAAGAATGCAAATTTATTTATTTTTTTCTGCTTTGTTCCATTGTTCATAGTTTATAACATTAAACAGCATAAATGAAATGTGGAGCGGTGTTAATTGAATTGATGGTCTAGGGATTGCTGCTACTATTTGGAACAAAAAAAACCCCTCCAGTATTGATTTAGCATTGCAAACTGAATTTCTATGACATGTGTCTCTTCCCTATCCCCGGGGTAGTTTCCTTATGGTCTGTCACATTTTCTGATGTTCTGAGGCTACATCAGATGGAATGCATTTTGAGGTGGAAAAAAAAATGACCACTTTCTCAGAAATTAAACAGCATTTTTTCTTTTTTTTTTGGTAGGCTGACACAAAAGTGCCTGGCAATATCTGAGGATAGGTGGCTGTGACATGTCTTGGCTTTGAAGGCAGGCACAGCTGATACCCACAGGACATCCCCTTGCATTTGCAGTCTTTCACAGCCAATTCAGCCTCAGTTATCAGACATGTCATATATTGAAACAAGGCAGAGAAAAAAAAAAAAAGAGGAATGAGCTGCGATGGTCAGGACAGGTTGAGGTCCTCAGCACCAAGGCCTGTTAGCACATGCTGGAGCGGTGTGACAAGACTGTCGCTTTCAGAGATAATGACCAGTCTACCAGTCTGGTTACAGACACACTGCCATAGCTCTCCAAATACTGATTTGTTCTCAGTGCCAGCTCACGCAACAAGTGAGGATCATGACACAAGATCACAGGAACCGGCTGGGTGAGATAAAATTGCTATCTTTATAGTGTGTTTTTAATGGACATAGATTTTGTGCATAGAGATTTTTGAGATTCACATTGGACAATGCCAGTGCTACAATGGTGCTATTTCATCCTCTCTGCCTGTTTACTGACAGTTTGTGTGTGGAGATGATAGGGAAGTGTCTAGTGGTGTGAGGGTGGTTTGAAAGCAGAGCTGGTAAGAGCTTTCAAGTGTCATCGGCTACCCTTGAGCCAAGACAAGAATATTCACTCCCTCCACCTGGCGTGTGACACGGGCAAAATTACCACCCTCTGCCAGAGTGGTGTTTGACATTTTCCCAGATATGCAAGCTCCGTCAAGGACGGATGTCATTCCTTCAAACCCCCCCCCACCCAAGATTGGATCTATGACTCATCAAACAAGAGGACAGGGTGGAGAGCACTTGTTGCCGCTGGAGCAAGAGGCAACACATGCAACTTTGAAAAGAGCTTGGTCCTCTTACTGACAAAAACTGAATACATGCTCTCTAGAATGGTGTAACAGTTAACATTCAACTCTTTCAGGTTGCTAGGAAAGAAAGAATGCTACCGAATGAAAATTTTACCATAGGAAGGCAGGCATTCTGTGCTTAAGAAGAGCATAGTTTTTATATTAACTACTTATTAATAGATCCATTTAAGTTGCTTTCCTGTTAGATGTACATCGTTAAACAACCCGCAAAACTTCCTATGTGAACAGGAGGTAAGTGGTAGGGGAGGGTGGTGATGTGGGTATGGTAACGTCACAAATCCTGTATGATGTAAGTGGCATGTTAGTATAAAGATAATTGTAACTGTCTTATTCCGTTGTTTCGTATGTGGTCAAAGGTAGAAAGCAATATGCATGTTTCTTTCCTCGGAATCACTGTAAGTTTAAACTGAAGAAAAAGAAAAAAACTATCATCCTTTCTCTTCCATTTTACACTTCCATTAATTATATCTGTACCATTATCAGGCAGTCTGGTGAGTGTTCACTTCAAAAGTGCATTGTTTTTTTCAACGGAACTGATTTGCCATATTTCTTAAATTCCTATAAAATGATCTTTATTTGAATCTTAGCATTTCTGAACAATAAAAGCATGGATGTTATCCACACCAGGTCTAACTGTGGAAAAGTAGAAAAAATGAGCAAACAGCCAACTGTTGTGGCAGTATAACTTTCATCCTGCTGGGAGGAAACAGGTTATAGTGGACACCATACCAGGTGGCCATGCAGGCTGATATGCTTCCTGCAGGTTTCCTAAAGCGCTGGACAAACCCACTGTAGCCTTTCCAACAAAGAATGACTGATCTCACTGTCAGACAGAATAGGAATCCATTTGCATATTTACCGTCATCTGAGGTCTGAAGAGAGCATGCCACCTGACTCAATGCAATTAGTCTGGCCACTGCTTGTCTTTGATATGAAACATAAAGAGATGTCCCCAGTGTGATCGCATTCACTCTGCCTCCACGTGTGTGTCTGTCTGTGTGAGTCGTTGATGGACCGCAGTCCTATTCTTTTCATCACACCTGCAAAAGCAGCAGAGGCATAAATGTGTGTTCATTTGGAGGTCCTCCAGTATTTCATACTACTGGATCCTGTCAAGAACCTTTTTTCTCACAAATCAGGAGAGATGAGAGAGGCTGATGTGCTACGTGAAAAACGATTTTTATTATACACCAACTGCACTACTGTCTTATGACCTAAATAAGATCTGGCATGAATAATTGTGTGAGTAAAGATCTACAGCATATGACATAGTATATTCAAGATAGACACAGGCTTAAAATTGTTTTGCTAACTTTCTGGGTCTTTGTATTGGTATTGATTTTACTGGGAGATAACACAGACACACACACACACACACACACACACACAAACAAATGACTCTCTCTGACTCTCTCTCTCTCTCACTCACTCTTTCGACTGCCCTCTGCAAGTAGAAAGATGTCCTTTGTTGAGGCCCTTCTGTCACCAGAGCATCTGGCAGACATTTCCTTCCAAGTGAACAATACTAACAGTCTAGACAAGTGACATAGACAGAGGGGGACAATAGCTGATAAAGGAGAGTTGCCTGAGTGGGAACAAACATAAGACAAAAAAGGAGAGAACAAAGAAAAGAAGTTGAATGATTTCCTACGTAAGAAACAACCTTTCTTATGAAATGTGCATCCATTTTCAAACTTTGTTCATTCAAGTTACATATCAAACAAACGCATGGTACGGCCCAGCAGTGGGGTACTAACAAACACTGACAAAAGATCTTGCAACGTTTTGCCCATCCCGACAACCTGGAATCATTCTTAAACATGCATATTCTAATGATCTAATCTACTACATATTGCGATTATACCTTTAACCCCATGTTCACCTCCGTCAAAACTTGTTGTTATAAGATTTGCAGGCTGAAAAACTTTACCTGAACCTGAAGTTGAGCTAAAGTTTACGAGTAAATATACACTTGGGGAAACTCAAAGTAATATATAAATTCTTCAATACTCATGGTACAACATAATTGACAAGATTAGCTTTTCTCAAAATTACAAAACGGTTAGAAACGGTCAATTTCTAAGGTTCTACAAAATGACAATATCATGATAGAAATACAATGATATCCATAATATTTTTGTTGCTCGACCGGGGTGTAACTTGAGTGGACAAATGTTAAAAGTTGCGTTAGGTTTGATAAGATTAGGTTTGTAAGAAGTGTTTATACTTTACGGCTTTCTGTGGTGTTGTTTTCCACACATGAGGCTTTTGAATCGGAGCTGTTGTGATGGAGAGTGTGAAGGAGAGAGAGAGTGAGAGAGAGAGTGAGAGAGAGAGAGTGAGAGAGAGAGTGAGAGAGAGAGAGTGAGAGAGAGAGAGAAAGAGAAAGAGAGAGAGGGAGAGAGAGAGGCGGCAAAGAGCCTTTCTTCCGTTACAGACACAGAATAGTGTCATCAGCATCCTGTAATGCCAAACAAAGCACAAAGATGAGTCACATCCCAGCCTATACATAAATTCCCTTGACCCCAAACTCCCTCACAACCATAGGTGTCCAAGTTTTAAACCACTGGTTGCCCACACTGTCTTTTTCTAGTATACTTTATCCTGCCAAGCCAAAGCTGTTTCAAAAAGCCTTGCAAATTTGGCAAATCTTTTGTGTGCTTTAGGAGCAATGGCACAGATTTGGCATGGCATAAAACAAGCTTAGCTTTACCCCCGAAGCACTGTCAAGAATGGCTGCATTAGGAATCTGTTCTGCTTTGAGAGATGTCAGATAAAAGTTGAACACTTGATTACCTAGCTAAAGTAAAAGATGAGTTGAGAGCGAAAAGGTAAATATGGTGATATTGAACCTTCTCCAAAAATTTACAAAAAAGTAATACTTTGATGACATAAAATAGCTATACCTTCTATCCCACAAAATAGCTTAAACCTTTAATTGCCTTTTGAGGAATAAACTGATGGAAACAAACAAACAAACAAAAAACTATATCGTGACTTTGGGGTATTTTTCAGAGAGGAACCCACAATCTTTTCCCCCGTTTCCTTCTCTTTTGTCCCCTCAGTTTTTGTGGTTTCTTTTGCATGACCATGAGAGTATATAGGATACAATTGTTCTTTTTGCAAAACTGAATACCGTGGCATGAAATCAAATCTGAGAGAGACAGTCAGCCAAGCTTTCAATATCAGAGAAGTACAATGATACAATGACAACAATTTCTTTTTTTCACC